>NW_027597564.1:0-75018 GCF_964194155.1 Cetorhinus maximus
TTAAAGGACAGAGAGTGAGATCACGGGGCGTTAAAGGGACATGGAGTGAGATGACGGGGTGGTTAAAGGGGCAGAGATTGAAATCACGGGGAGGTTAAGGGGACTGAGGATGAGATCAGGGGTAGTTTAAAGGTCCAGATAGTGAATCACGGGGAGGTTAAAGGGACAGAGAGTGAAATCACGGGGAGGTTAAACGTACACAGAGTGAGATCACGGGGAGGTTAAAGAGACAGTGAGTGAGATCACGGGGAGTTAATAGAGATAGAGAGTGAGATCACGGGGAGGTTGGAGGGAAAGAGAGTGAGATCACGGGGAGGTTAAATGGACAGAGAGTGAGATCACGGGCAGGTTAAAGGGACAGAGAGTGAGATCACGGGGAGGTTAAAGGGACAAAGAGTGAGATCACGGGGAGGTTAAAGGGACAGTGAGTGAGATCACGGGGAGGTTAAAGGAACAAAGAGTGAGATCACGGGGAGGTTAAAGGGACTGAGAGTGAGATCACGGGGAGGTTAAATGGACAGAGAGTGAGATCACGGGCAGGTTAAAGGGACAGAGAGTGAGATCACAGGGAGGTTAAAGGGACTGAGAGTGAGATCACTGGGAGGTCAAAGAGACTTAAAGTGAGATCACGGGGAGGTCAAAGGGACTGAAAGTGAGATCACGGGGAGGTTAAAATAGCTGAGAGTGAGATCAAGGGGAGGTTAAAGGGACAGAGAGTGAGATTACGGGGAGGTTAAAGGGACAGAGAGTGAGATCACAGGGAGGTTAAAGGGACAGAGAGTGAGATCACGGGGATGTTATAGGGACAGAGGGTGAGATCACGGGGAGATTAAAGGGACAGGGAGTGAGATCACGGGAGGGTTAAAGGGACAGAGAATGAGATCACGCGGAAGTTAAAGGGACAGAGAGTGAGATCACGGGTAGTTTAAATGGACAGAGTGTGAGATCACTTGGAGGTTAAAGGGACAGAGAGAGAGATCACGGGGAGGTTAAATGGACAGAGTGTAAGATCACGGGGAGGTTAAAGGGACAGACAGTGAGATCACGGGGAGGTAAAAGGGACTGAGAGTGAGATCACGGAGAGGTTAAAGCGACAGAAAGTGTGATTACGGGGAGGTTAAAGGGACAGTGAGTGAGATCACGGGGAGGTTAAAGGGACAGAGAGAGAGATCACGGGGAGGTTAAATGGACAGAGAGTAAGATCACGGGGAAGTTAAAGGGACAGAGAGTGAGATCACGGGGAGGTTAAAGGGACAGATTTTGAGATCACGGTGATGTTATAGGGACAGAGGGTGAGATCACGGGGAGGTTAAAGGGACAGAGAGTGTGATTACGGGGAGGTTAAAGGGACAGTGAGTGAGATCACGGGGAGGTTAAAGGGACAGAGAGTGAGATCACGGGGCGTTAAGGGGACATGGAGTGAGATGACGGGGTGGTTAAAGGGGCAGAGATTGAAATCACGGGGAGGTTAAGGGGACTGAGGATGAGATCAGGGGTAGTTTAAAGGTCCAGATAGTGAATCACGGGGAGGTTAAAGGGACAGAGAGTGTAATCACGGGGAGGTTAAACGTACACAGAGTGAGATCACGGGGAGGTTAAAGAGACAGTGAGTGAGATCACGGGGAGTTAATAGAGATAGAGAGTGAGATCACGGGGAGGTTGGAGGGAAAGAGAGTGAGATCACGGGGAGGTTAAATGGACAGAGAGTGAGATCACGGGCAGGTTAAAGGGACAGAGAGTGAGATCACGGGGAGGTTAAAGGGACAAAGAGTGAGATCACGGGGAGGTTAAAGGGACAGTGAGTGAGATCACGGGGAGGTTAAAGGAACAAAGAGTGAGATCACGGGGAGGTTAAAGGGACTGAGAGTGAGATCACGGGGAGGTTAAATGGACAGAGAGTGAGATCACGGGCAGGTTAAAGGGACAGAGAGTGAGATCACAGGGAGGTTAAAGGGACTGAGAGTGAGATCACTGGGAGGTCAAAGAGACTTAAAGTGAGATCATGGGGAGGTCAAAGGGACTGAAAGTGAGATCACGGGGAGGTTAAAATAGCTGAGAGTGAGATCCAGGGGAGGTTAAAGGGACAGAGAGTGAGATTACGGGGAGGTTAAAGGGACAGAGAGTGAGATCACGGGGAGGTTAAAGGACAGGGAGTGAGATAATGGGAGGGTTAAAGGGACAGAGAATGAGATCACGCGGAAGTTAAAGGGACAGAGAGTGAGATCACGGGTAGTTTAAATGGACAGAGTGTGAGATCACTTGGAGGTTAAAGGGACAGAGAGAGAGATCACGGGGAGGTTAAATGGACAGAGAGTAAGATCACGGGGAAGTTAATGGGACAGAGAGTGAGATCACGGGGATGTTAAAGGGACAGACAGTGAGATCACGTGGAGGTAAAAGGTACTGAGAGTGAGATCACGGAGAGGTTAAAGCGACAGAGAGTGTGATTACGGGGAGGTTAAAGGGACAGTGAGTGAGATCACGGGGAGGTTAAAGGGACAGATAGTGAGATCACGGTGATGTTATAGGGACAGAGGGTGAGCTCACGGGGAGGTTAAAGGGACAGAGAGTGTGATTACGGGGAGGTTAAAGGGACAGTGAGTGAGATCACGGGGAGGTTAAAGGGACAGAGAGAGAGATCACAATGAGGTTAAATGGACAGAGCGTAAGATCACGGGGAGGTTAAAGGGATAGAGAGTGAGATCATGGGAGGGTTAAAGGGACAGAGAGTGAGATCACGGGGAGGATAAAGGGACAGAGATTGTGATCGGGCACATTTAAGGGACAGAGAGTGAGAACAGGTACAGTGAAAGGAACAGAGAGTAAGATCATGGGGAGTTTAAGGGGAGAGAGAGATAGATCACGGGGAGGTTAAAGGGACAGAGAGTGAGATCACGGCGATGTTAAAGGAACAGAGAGTGAGATCATGGGGAGGTTAAAGGGACAGAGATTGAGATCACGGGGAGGTTAAAGGGACAGAGATTGAGATCGGGGACATTCAAACGGATAAAAAGTAAGAACAGGGACTGTTAAAGGGACAGAGAGTGAGATTACGGGGAGGATAAAGGGACAGAAAGTGAGATCACGGGGAGGTTAAAGGGACAGAGAGTGAGAACACGGGGAGTTTAAAAGGACGAGACTGAGATCATGGGGAGGTTAAAGGGACAGAGAGTGAGATCACGGGGCGTTAAAGGGACATGCAGTGAGATGACGGGGTGGTTAAAGGGGCAGAGATTGAAATCACGGGGAGGTTAAGGGGACTGAGGATGAGATCAGGGGTAGTTTAAAGGTCCAGATAGTGAATCACGGGGAGGTTAAAGGGACCGAGAGTGAAATCACGGGGAGGTTAAACGTACACAGAGTGAGATCACGGGGAGGTTAAAGGGAGAGATAGTTAGATGATGGGGAGGTTAAAAGGACAGAGACTGAGATCACGGCTGGGTTAAAGGGACAGAGAGAGAGATCACGGGGAGGTTAAACGTACGCAGAGTGAGATCACGGGGAGGTTAAAGAGACAGTGAGTGAGATCACGGGGAGTTAATAGAGATAGAGAGTGAGATCACGGGGAGGTTGGAGGGAAAGAGAGTGAGATCACGGGGAGGTTAAAGGGACATAGAGCGAGATGACGGGGATATTAAAGGGACAAACAGTGAGATCACGGGGAGGTAAAAGGGACTGAGAGTGAGATCACGGGGAGGTTAAATGGACAGAGAGTAAGATCACGGGGAGGTTAAAGGGACAGAGAGTGAGATCACGGGGAGGTTAAAGGGACAGAGAGTGAGATCACGGGGATGTTATGGGGACAGAGGCTGAGATCACGGGGAGGTTAAAGGGACAGGTCGTGAGATCACGGGAGGGTTAAAGGGACAGAGAGTGAGATCACGGGGAGGATAAAGAGACAGAGATTGTGATTGGGCACATTTAAAGGGACAGAGAGTGAGAACAGGTCCAGTGAAAGGAACAGAGAGTAAGATCATGGGGAGTTTAAGGGGACAGAGAGTTGGATCACGGGGAGGTTATAGTGACAGAGAGTGAGATCACTGGGAGGTTAAATGGACTGAAAGTGAGATCACGGGGAGGTTATAGGGACTGAGAGTGAGATCACAGAGAGGTTAAAGGGACAGAGAGTGAGATTACCGGGAGGTGAATGGGACAGTGAGTGAGATCACGGGGAGGTTAATGGGACAGAATGTGAGATCACTGGGAGGTTAAATGGACTGAGAGTAAGATCACGGGGAGGTTATAGGGACAGAGGGTGAGATCACGGTGAGGTTAAAGGACAGGGAGTGATATCACGGGAGGGTTAAAGGGACAGAGAGAGATATTACGGGGAGTTTAAAAGGACAAAGTCTGAGATCACGGGGAGGTTAAAGGGACACAGAGTGAGATCACGGGGAGGTTAAAGGGACAGTGAGTGAGATAACGGGGAGGTTAAAGGGACAGAGAGTGAGATGACGGGTACATTAAAGGGACAGACATTGACATCACGGGGAGGTAAAAGGGACAGAGAGTGAGATCACGGGGAGGTTAAAGGGACAGTGAGTGAGATCACGGGGAGGTTAATGGGACAGAAAATGAGATCACTGGGAGATTAAATGGACAGAGAGTAAGATCACGGGGAGGTTTAAGGGACAGAGAGTGACATCAGGGGGATGTTATAGGGACAGAGGGTGAGATAACGGGGAGGTTAAAGGACAGGGAGTGAGATCACGGGAGGGTTAATGGGACAGAGAGTGAGATCACGGGGAGGTTAAAGGGACAGAGAGAGATATCACGGGGAGTTTAAAACGACAGAGTCTGAGATCACGGGAAGGTTAAAGAGACAGTGAGTGAGATCACGGGGAGTTAATAGAGATAGAGAGTGAGATCACGGGGAGGTTGGAGGGAAAGAGATTGAGATCACGGGGAGGTTAAATGGACAGAGAGTGAGATCACGGGCAGGTTAAAGGGACAGAGAGTGAGATCACGGGGAGGTTAAAGGGACAAAGAGTGAGATCACGGGGAGGTTAAAGGGACAGTGAGTGAGATCACGGGGAGGTTAAAGGAACAAAGAGTGAGATCACGGGGAGGTTAAAGGGACTGAGAGTGAGATCACGGGGAGGTTAAATGGACAGAGAGTGAGATCACGGGCAGGTTAAAGGGACAGAGAGTGAGATCACAGGGAGGTTAAAGGGACTGAGAGTGAGATCACTGGGAGGTCAAAGAGACTTAAAGTGAGATCATGGGGAGGTCAAAGGGACTGAAAGTGAGATCACGGGGAGGTTAAAATAGCTGAGAGTGAGATCCAGGGGAGGTTAAAGGGACAGAGAGTGAGATTACGGGGAGGTTAAAGGGACAGAGAGTGAGATCACGGGGAGGTTAAAGGACAGGGAGTGAGATAATGGGAGGGTTAAAGGGACAGAGAATGAGATCACGCGGAAGTTAAAGGGACAGAGAGTGAGATCACGGGTAGTTTAAATGGACAGAGTGTGAGATCACTTGGAGGTTAAAGGGACAGAGAGAGAGATCACGGGGAGGTTAAATGGACAGAGAGTAAGATCACGGGGAAGTTAATGGGACAGAGAGTGAGATCACGGGGATGTTAAAGGGACAGACAGTGAGATCACGGGGAGGTAAAAGGTACTGAGAGTGAGATCACGGAGAGGTTAAAGCGACAGAGAGTGTGATTACGGGGAGGTTAAAGGGACAGTGAGTGAGATCACGGGGAGGTTAAAGGGACAGATAGTGAGATCACGGTGATGTTATAGGGACAGAGGGTGAGCTCACGGGGAGGTTAAAGGGACAGAGAGTGTGATTACGGGGAGGTTAAAGGGACAGTGAGTGAGATCACGGGGAGGTTAAAGGGACAGAGAGAGAGATCACAATGAGGTTAAATGGACAGAGCGTAAGATCACGGGGAGGTTAAAGGGATAGAGAGTGAGATCATGGGAGGGTTAAAGGGACAGAGAGTGAGATCACGGGGAGGATAAAGGGACAGAGATTGTGATCGGGCACATTTAAGGGACAGAGAGTGAGAACAGGTACAGTGAAAGGAACAGAGAGTAAGATCATGGGGAGTTTAAGGGGAGAGAGAGATAGATCACGGGGAGGTTAAAGGGACAGAGAGTGAGATCACGGCGATGTTAAAGGAACAGAGAGTGAGATCATGGGGAGGTTAAAGGGACAGAGATTGAGATCACGGGGAGGTTAAAGGGACAGAGATTGAGATCGGGGACATTCAAACGGATAAAAAGTAAGAACAGGGACTGTTAAAGGGACAGAGAGTGAGATTACGGGGAGGATAAAGGGACAGAAAGTGAGATCACGGGGAGGTTAAAGGGACAGAGAGTGAGAACACGGGGAGTTTAAAAGGACGAGACTGAGATCATGGGGAGGTTAAAGGGACAGAGAGTGAGATCACGGGGCGTTAAAGGGACATGCAGTGAGATGACGGGGTGGTTAAAGGGGCAGAGATTGAAATCACGGGGAGGTTAAGGGGACTGAGGATGAGATCAGGGGTAGTTTAAAGGTCCAGATAGTGAATCACGGGGAGGTTAAAGGGACCGAGAGTGAAATCACGGGGAGGTTAAACGTACACAGAGTGAGATCACGGGGAGGTTAAAGGGAGAGATAGTTAGATGATGGGGAGGTTAAAAGGACAGAGACTGAGATCACGGCTAGGTTAAAGGGACAGAGAGAGAGATCACGGGGAGGTTAAACGTACGCAGAGTGAGATCACGGGGAGGTTAAAGAGACAGTGAGTGAGATCACGGGGAGTTAATAGAGATAGAGAGTGAGATCACGGGGAGGTTGGAGGGAAAGAGAGTGAGATCACGGGGAGGTTAAAGGGACATAGAGCGAGATGACGGGGATATTAAAGGGACAAACAGTGAGATCACGGGGAGGTAAAAGGGACTGAGAGTGAGATCACGGGGAGGTTAAATGGACAGAGAGTAAGATCACGGGGAGGTTAAAGGGACAGAGAGTGAGATCACGGGGAGGTTAAAGGGACAGAGAGTGAGATCACGGGGATGTTATGGGGACAGAGGCTGAGATCACGGGGAGGTTAAAGGGACAGGTCGTGAGATCACGGGAGGGTTAAAGGGACAGAGAGTGAGATCACGGGGAGGATAAAGAGACAGAGATTGTGATTGGGCACATTTAAAGGGACAGAGAGTGAGAACAGGTCCAGTGAAAGGAACAGAGAGTAAGATCATGGGGAGTTTAAGGGGACAGAGAGTTGGATCACGGGGAGGTTATAGTGACAGAGAGTGAGATCACTGGGAGGTTAAATGGACTGAAAGTGAGATCACGGGGAGGTTATAGGGACTGAGAGTGAGATCACAGAGAGGTTAAAGGGACAGAGAGTGAGATTACCGGGAGGTGAATGGGACAGTGAGTGAGATCACGGGGAGGTTAATGGGACAGAATGTGAGATCACTGGGAGGTTAAATGGACTGAGAGTAAGATCACGGGGAGGTTATAGGGACAGAGGGTGAGATCACGGTGAGGTTAAAGGACAGGGAGTGATATCACGGGAGGGTTAAAGGGACAGAGAGAGATATTACGGGGAGTTTAAAAGGACAAAGTCTGAGATCACGGGGAGGTTAAAGGGACACAGAGTGAGATCACGGGGAGGTTAAAGGGACAGTGAGTGAGATAACGGGGAGGTTAAAGGGACAGAGAGTGAGATGACGGGTACATTAAAGGGACAGACATTGACATCACGGGGAGGTAAAAGGGACAGAGAGTGAGATCACGGGGAGGTTAAAGGGACAGTGAGTGAGATCACGGGGAGGTTAATGGGACAGAAAATGAGATCACTGGGAGATTAAATGGACAGAGAGTAAGATCACGGGGAGGTTTAAGGGACAGAGAGTGACATCAGGGGGATGTTATAGGGACAGAGGGTGAGATAACGGGGAGGTTAAAGGACAGGGAGTGAGATCACGGGAGGGTTAATGGGACAGAGAGTGAGATCACGGGGAGGTTAAAGGGACAGAGAGAGATATCACGGGGAGTTTAAAACGACAGAGTCTGAGATCACGGGAAGGTTAAAGGGACACAGAGTGAGATCACGGGGAGGGTTAAGGGACAGTGAGTGAGATCACGGGGAGTTAAAAGGGATAGAGAGTGTGATCACGGAGAGGGTACAGGGACAGAGACTGAGATAACGGGGAGGTTAAAGGGACAGAGAGTGAGATGACGGGTATATTAAAGGGACAGACAGTGACATCACGAGGAGGTAAAAGGGACAGAGAGTGAGATCACGGGGAGGTTAAAGGGACAGAGAGTGAGATCACGGGGAGTTTAAAGGGGCAAAGAGTGAGTTCACGGGGACGTTAAAGTGACAGAGAGTGAGATGACGGGGTGGTTAAAGGGACTGAGAGTGAGGTCACTGGGAGGTTAAAGGGACTGAAAGTGAGATCACGGGGAGGTTAAAGTGGCTGAGAGTGAGATCACGGGGAGGTTAAAGGGACAGAGATTGAGATCAAGGAGAGGTAAAATGGACAGAGAGTGAGATTACGGGGAGGTTAAAGGGACAGTGAGTGAGATCACGGGGAGGTTAATGGGACAGAGAGTGAGATCACGGGCAGGTTAACGGGAATGTGAGTGAGATCACGGGGAGGTTATAGGGACAGAGAGTGAGATCACGGGGAGGTTAAAGGGACAGAGAATGAGATCGCGGGGACATTAAATGGACAGAGAGTAAGATCACAGGGAGGTTAAAGGGATAAAGATTGAGATCGGGGACAGTCAAAAGTACAAAAAGTGAGAACAGGGACTGATAAAGGGACAGAGATTGCGATCACGGGTAGGTTAAAGGGACAGAAAGTGAGATCACGGGGAGGTTAAAGGGACAGAGAGTGAGATCACGGGGAGGTTAAAGGGACAGAGAGTGAGATCACGGAGATGTTAATGGGACAGAGAGTGAGATCACGGGGAGGTTAAAGGGACAGTGAGTGAGATCATGGGGATGTAAAAGGGACTGCGATTGAGAACACGGGGAGGTTAAAGGGGCAGAGAGAGAGATCACGTGGAGTTTAAAAGGACGAGACTGAGATCATGTGGAGGTTAAAGGGACAGAGAGTGAGATCACGGGGAGTTCAAGGGACAGAGAGTGAGTTCACGGGGAGGTTAAAGGGACAGAGAGTGAGATCACGTCGAGGTTAAAGTGTCAGAGAGTGAGATCACGGGGAGGTTAAATGGAATGAGAGTGAGATCACTGGGAGGTTAAAGGGACTGAAAGTGAGATCACGCGGAGGTTAAAGGGACTGAGAGTGAGATCACGGGGAGGTTAAAGGGACAGTGAGTGAGAAAACGGGGAGGTTAAAGGGACAGAGAGTGAGATCACGGGGAGGTTAAAGGGACAGAGATTGAGATCAGGGGGATGTTATAGGGACAGTGGGTGAGATCACGGGGAGGTTAAAGGGACAGGGAGTGAGATCAAGGAGAGGTTAAAGGGACAGAGATTGAGATCACGGGGAGGTTAAAGGGACAGAGAGTGAGATCACGGGGATGTTAAAGGGACAGAGAGTGAGATCACTTGGATGGTAAAGAGACAGAGAATGAGTTAAGGGGAGGTTAAAGGGCCAGATATTGAGAACACGGCGAGGTTAAAGGAACAGAGAATGAGATCACGGAGATGTTAAAGTGACAGAGAGTGAGATCACGGGGAGGTTAAAGGGACTGAGAGTGAGGTCACGGGGATGTTAAATGGACTGAGATTGAGATCACGGGGATGTTAAAGGGACAGAGAGAGAGATCACGGGCAGTTTAAACGGACAGAGACTGAGATCACGGGGAGGTTAAAGGGACAGGGAGAGAGATCACGGGGAGGTTAAACGCACTCAGAGTGAGATCATGGGGAGTTAAAGGGACAGTGAGTGAGATAACGGGGAGATTAATGGGACAGTGTGTGAGATCACGGTGAGGTTAAAGGGACAGCGAGTTAAATAACGGGGAGGTTTAATGGACAGAAAGTGAGATCACGGGGAGTTAATGGGACAGAGAGTGAGATCATGGGGAGGTTAAAGGGGCAGAGAGTGAGTTCACGGGGACGTTAAAGTGACAGAGAGTGAAATCACGGGGAGGTTAAAGGTACTGAGAGTGAGATCACGGGGAGGTTAAAAGGCCTGAAAGTGAGATCACGGGGGAATTAAATGGACTGAGATTGAGATCACGGGGAGGTTAAATGGACAGTGAGTGAGATCTCGGGGGGTTTAAAGGGACTGAGAGTTAGATCACGGGGAAGTTAAAGGTACAGAGAGTGAAATCACGGTGAGGTTAAAGGGACAGAGAGTGAGATAACGGGGGGATTAAGGGGACAGTGAGTGAGATCACGGGGAGGTTAAAGGGACAGAGAGTGAGATCAAGGGGAGGTTAAAGGGACAGAGATTGAGATCACGGGGAGTTCAAAGGGACAGAGAGTGAGATCACGGGGAGGTTAAAGGTACAGAGAGAAAGATCACGGGGAGGTTAAAGGGACAGTGAATGAGATCACTTGGAGGTTAAAGGGACAGAGAGTGAGTTAAGGGGAGGTTAAAGGGCTAGAGATTGAGAACAAGGCGAGGTTAATGGGACAGAGAGTGAGATCACGGAGATGTTAAAGGGACAGAGAGTGAGATCACGGGGATGTTAAAGGGACAGTGAGTGAGATCACGGGGATGTTAAAGGGACTGAGATTGAGATCACGGGGAGGTTAAAGGGACAGAGAGAGAGATCACGGGGAGATTAAAAGGACAAAGACTGAGTTCATGGGGAGGTTCAAGGGACAGGGAGAGAGATCACGGGGAGGTTAAACGCACGCAGATTGAGATCACAGGGAGTTAAAGGGACAGAGAGTGAGATCACGGGAGGGTAAAAGGAAAAGAGATTGAGATCACGGGGTGGTTAAAAGGATGGAGAGTGAGATCACGCGGAGGTTAAAGGGACAGAGAGTGAGATCACGGGGAGGTTAAAGGGACAGAGAGTGAGATCACAGGGATGTTAAAGGGACAGAAGGTGACATCAGGGGGAGTTTAACGGGACAGAGAGTGAGAACAGAGACAGTGAAAGGGACAGAGATTGAGATCAGGGACTGTTAAAGGGACAGAGAGTGAGATCACGTGGAGGTTAAAGGGACAGAGATTCAGATCGTGCACAGTTAAAGGAACAGAGAGTAAGATCATGGGGAGGTTTAGGGGACAGAGGGTGAGATCACGGGGAGGTTAATGGGGCAGAGAGTGTGATCTGGGGGAGGTTATAGGGAAAGTGAGTGACTTCTCGGGGAGTTTAAACGGACAGAGAGTGAGATCACAGGGAGGTTAAAGTGACAGAGTGTGAGATCACGGGGAGGTTAAAGGGACAGAGGGTGTGATCCCGGGGAGGTTAAAGGGACAGAGAGTGAGTACACGGGGACGTTAAAGTGACAGAGAGTGAGAACGCGGAGATGTTCAATGGACAGAGAGGGAGATCACGGGGAGGTTAAGGGGACAGAGGGTGAGATCACGGGGAGGTTAAATGAACAGAGAGTGTGATCTGGGGGAGGTTATAGGGAAAGTGTGTGAGTTCACGGGGAGGTTAAAGGGACAGAGAGTTAGATGACGGGAAGGTTAAAAGGACAGAGACTGAGATCACGGGGAGGTTAAAGGGACAGAGAGAGAGATGACGGGGAGTTTAAAAGGACAGAGAGTGAGATCACGGGGATGTTAAAGGGACAGAGAGTGAGATCACGGGTGGGTTAAAGGGACAGAGAGTGAGATCACGGGGAGGCTAAAGGGCCAGAGAGTTAGATGTCTGGGAGGTTAAAAGGACAGAGAATGAGATCACGGGGAGGTTAAAAGGACAGAGACTGAAATCACAGGGAGGTTAAAGGGACAGAGAGGGAGATCACGGGGAGGTTAAACGTACAAAGAGTGAGATCACGGGGAGGTTAAAGGGACAGACAGTGAGATCACGGGGAGGTAAAAGGGACAGAGAGTGAGATCACGGGGAGGTCAAAGGGACAGGGAGTGAGATCACGGGGAGTTTAAAGGGGCAGAGAGTAAGTACACGGGGACGATTAAGTGACAGAGATTGAGATCACTGGGACGTTGAAGGGACAGAGATTGAGATCACGGGGAGGTTAAAGGGACAGAGTGTGATGACTGGGGCTTAAATAGACAGAGATTGATATCACGGGGAAGTTAAAGGGACAGAGAGTGAGATCACGGGGCGGTTAAAGGGATACTGAGTGAGATCACGGGGAGGTTAAAGGGACTGATAGTGAGTTCACGGGAGGTTAAAGGGACTGAGAGTGAGATCACGGGGAGGTTAAAGGGACAGCGAGTTAGATAACGGGGAGGTTAAATGGACAGAGATTGAGATCACGGGGAGTTATTGGTACAGAGAGTGAGATCATGGGGAGTTAAAGGGACAGAGAGTGAGAACGCGGAGATGTTCAATGGACAGAGAGGGAGATCACGGGGAGGTTAAGGGGACAGAGGGTGAGATCATGGGGAGGTTAAATGAACAGAGTGTGTGATCTGGGGGAGGTTATAGGGAAAGTGAGTGAGTTCACGGGGAGGTTAAAGGGACGGAGAGTTAGATGATGGGGAGGTTAAAAGGACAGAGACTGAGATCACGGGGAGGTTAAAGGGACAGAGAGAGAGATGACGGGGAGGTTAAAGGTCCAGAAAGTTAGATGACGGGGAGGTTAAAAGGACAGAGAATGAGATCACGGGGAGGTTATAGGGACAGAGAGAGAGATCACGGGGAGTTTAAAAGGTCAGAGACTGAGATTACAGGGAGGTTAAAGGGACAGAGAGAGAGATCACGGGGAGGTTAAACGTACAAAGAGTGAGATCACGGAGAGGTTAAAGGGACAGAGAATGAGATCATGGGCTGGTAAAAGGGACTGAGAGTGAGATCACGGGGAGTTCAAAGGGACAGAGAGTGAGATCACGGGGAGGATAAAGGGACAGAGAGTGAGATCACGGGTAGGTTAAAGGGACAGAGAGTGAGATCACGGGGAGGTTAAATGGACAGAGAGTGAGATCACGGGGAGGTTAATAGGAATGAGAGTGAGATCACGCGAAGGTTAAAGGGACAGAGAGTGAGATCACGGGGAGGTTAAAGGGACAGAGAGTGAGATCAGCGGGAGGTTAAAGGGACAGAGAATGAGATCACTAGGAAGTTAATGGGACAGAGATTTAGATCACGGGGAGGTTAACGGGACATGGATTGAGATCACGTGGACGTTAAAGGGACAGAGATTGAGACCACGTGGAGGTTAAAGGGACTGAGAGTGAGATCTTGGGAAGGTTAATGGGACAGAGAGTGAGATCACGGGGAGGTTAACGGGACAGAGAGTGAGATCACGGGGAGGTTAAAGGTTCAGAGTGAGATCACTGGGACGTTAAAGGGACAGAGATTGAGAGCACGGAGTGGTTAAAGGGACAGAGAGTTAGATGACGGGGAGGTTAAATGGACAAAGATTGAGATCACGGGGATGTTCAAGGGACAGAGAGTGAGATCACGGGGAGGTTAAAGGGTCAGAGAGTGAGATCACGGGGAGGTTAATGGGACAGAGGGTGATATCACGGGGAGGTATAAGGGACAGAGAGTGAAATCACGGGGAGGTTAAAGGGACAGCGAGTTAGATAACGGGGAGGTTAAATGGACAGAGATTGAGATCACGGGGAGTTATTGGTACAGAGAGTGAGATCATGGGGAGTTAAAGGGACATGGAGTGAGATCACGGGGAGGTTAAAGGGACAGAGAGTGTGATCTGGGGGAGGTTATAGGGAAAGTGACTGACTTCTCGGGGAGGTTAAAGGGTCAGAGAGTGAGATCACGGGGAGGTAAAAGGGACAGAGAGTGAGATCACGGGGAGGTTAAAGGGACAGAGAATGAGAACACGGGCAGATTAAAGGGACAGAGATTGATATCATGGGGAATTTAAAGGTACAGAGAATGAGATTACCGAGAGGTTAAAGGGACAGAGAGTGAAATCACGGGGAGGTTAAAGGGACAGAGAGTGAGATCACAGGGAATTATTGGTACAGAGAGTGAGATCATGGGGAGTTAAAGGGACATGGAGTGAGATCCCGGGGAGGTTAAAGGGCCAGATAGTGAGATCGCGGGGAGGTTAAAGGGACAGAGAGTGAGATCACGGTGAGGTTAAAGGGAAAGAGAGTTCGATGACGGGGAGCTTAAAAGGACAGAGAGTGAGATCACGGGGAGGTTAAAGGGACAGAGACTGAGATCAGGGGGAGGTTAAAGAGACAGTGAGTTAAATGACGGGGAGGTTAAAGGGACAGAGAGTGAGATCATGGGGAGGTTAAAGGGACAGAGAATTAGATGACGGGGAGGTTAAAAGGACAGAGACTGAGATCACAGGGAGGTTAAAGTGACAGAGAGAGTGATCACGGGGAGTTTAAAAGGACAGAGAGTGGGATCACAGGGATCTTATAGGGACAGAGAGTAAGATCACGGGTGGGTTAAAGGGACAGAGAGTGAGATCACGGTGAGGTTAAAGGGACAGAGAGTGAGATCACGGGGAGGTTTAAGGGACAGAGATTGAGTTCGGGGACAGTCAAAAGGTCAGAAAGTGTGAACATGTACTGTTAATGGGACAGAGATTGAGATCACGGGGAGGTTAAAGGGACAGAGATTGAGATCACGGGGAGGTTATAGGGCCAGAGATTGAGTACATGGAGAGGTTAAAGAGACAGAGAGTGAGGTCACGGGGCGGTTTAAAGGGCCAGAGAGTTAGATGACGGGTAGGTTAAAGGGACAGAGATGAGATCACGGGGAGTTTAAATGGACAGTGAGTGAGATCACGGTAAGTTAAAAGGTATAGGGAGTGAGATCACGGGGATGTTAAAGGGACAGAGAGTGAGATTACGGGGAGGTCAAAGGGACAAAGATTGAGATCACGGGGAGGTTAAAGGGACAGAGAGTGTGATCCCGGGGAGGTTAAACGGGCAGAGAGTGAGTACACGGGGACGTTAAAGTGACAGAGAGTGAGAACGCGGAGATGTTCAAAGGACAGAGAGGGAGATCACGGGGAGGTTAAGGGGACAGAGGGTGAGATCACGGGGAGGTTAAATGAACAGAGAGTGTGATCTGGGGGAGGTTATAGGGAAAGTGTGTGAGTTCACGGGGAGGTTAAAGGGACAGAGAGTTAGATGACGGGAAGGTTAAAAGGACAGAGACTGAGATCACGGGGAGGTTAAAGGGACAGAGAGAGAGGTGACGGGGAGTTTAAAAGGACAGAGAGTGAGATCACGGGGATGTTAAAGGGACAGAGAGTGAGATCACGGGGAGGCTAAAGGGCCAGAAAGTTAGATGTCTGGGAGGTTAAAAGGACAGAGAATGAGATCACGGGGAGGTTATCGGGACAGAGAGAGAGATCACGGGGAGTTTAAAAGGACAGAGACTAAAATCACAGGGAGGTTAAAGGGACAGAGAGGGAGATCACGGGGAGGTTAAACGTACAAAGAGTGAGATCACGGGGAGGTTAAAGGGACAGAGAGTGAGATCACTGGCAGGTTAAAGGGACAGAGAGAGATTACGGTGGGGTTAAAGCGACAGAGAGTGAGATTACGGGAAGGTAAACGGGACAGAGAGTGAGTTCACGGGGAGGTTAAAGGGACAGAGAGAGATTACGGTGAGGTAAAAGCGACAAGAGTGAGATTACGGGAAGGTTAACGGGACAGAGAGTGAGATCACTGGCAGGTTAAATGGACAGAGAATGAGATCACGGGGAGGTTAAAAGGACAGAGTGAGATCACTGGGACGTTAAAGGGTCAGAGATTGAGATCACGGGGAGGTTCAAGGAACAGAGTGAGATCACTGGGACGTTAAAAGGACAGACATTGATATCTCGGGGAGCTTAAAGGGACAGAGAGTGAGATCACGGGGAGGTTTAAGGGACAGAGAGTGCGATCAGGGGGAGGTTAATGGGACAGAGAGTGAGATCACTGGGAGGTGAAGGGGACAGAGAGTGAGATCACGGGGAGTTTAAAGGGAAAGACAGAGATCACGGGGAGGTTAAAGGGACAGAGAGTGAGATCACGAGGAGGTAAAAGGGACAGAGAGAGTTAACGGGGAGGTGAACGCGACAGAGTGAGATCACGGGGAGGTTAAAGGGACAGAGAGTGAGATCACGAGGAGGTTAAAGGGACAGAGAGTGAGATCACGGGGAGGTTAAAGGGACAGAGAATGAGATCACGGGGAGCATAAAGGGAAAGACAATGAGATCACGGCCATATTAAAGGGACAGGGATTGAGATCATGGGGAGTTTAAAGGGACAGAGAGCGAGAATACCGGGAGGTTAAAGGTACAGAGAGTGAAATCACGGGGAGGTTAAAGGGATTGAGAGTGAGATCCCGGGGAGGTTAAAGGGACAGCGAGTTAGATAACGGGGAGGTTAAATGGACAGAGATTGAGATCACGGGGAGTTATTGGTACAGAGAGTGAGATCATGGGGAGTTAAAGGGACAGAGAGTGTGATCATGGGGAGGTTAAATGGGCAGAGAGTGAGTACACGGGGACGTTAAAGTGACAGAGAGTGAGAACGCGGAGATGTTCAATGGACAGAGAGGGAGATCACGGGGAGGTTAAGGGGACAGAGGGTGAGATCACGGGGAGGTTAAATGAACAGAGAGTGTGATCTGGGGGAGGTTATAGGGAAAGTGTGTGAGTTCACGGGGAGGTTAAAGGGACAGAGAGTTAGATGACGGGAAGGTTAAAAGGACAGAGACTGAGATCACGGGGAGGTTAAAGGGACAGAGAGAGAGGTGACGGGGAGTTTAAAAGGACAGAGAGTGAGATCACGGGGATGTTAAAGGGACAGAGAGTGAGATCACGGGGAGGCTAAAGGGCCAGAAAGTTAGATGTCTGGGAGGTTAAAAGGACAGAGAATGAGATCACGGGGAGGTTATCGGGACAGAGAGAGAGATCACGGGGAGTTTAAAAGGACAGAGACTAAAATCACAGGGAGGTTAAAGGGACAGAGAGGGAGATCACGGGGAGGTTAAACGTACAAAGAGTGAGATCACGGGGAGGTTAAAGGGACAGAGAATGACATCATGGGGAGGTAAAAGGGACAGAGAGTGAGATCACGGGGAGTTTAAAGGGGCAGAGAGTAAGTACACGGGGACGATTAAGTGACAGAGAGTGAGATCACGGGGAGTTTAAAGGAGCAGAGAGTAAGTACACGGGGACGATTAAGTGACAGAGAGTGAGATCACGGGGACGTGAAAGGGACAGAGATTGAGATCACTGGGACGTTGAAGGGACAGAGATTGAGATCACGGGGAGGTTAAAGGGACAGAGTGTGATGACTGGGACGTTAAATAGACAGAGATTGATATCACGGTGAAGTTAAAGGGACAGAGAGTGAGCTCAAGGGGAGGTTAAAGGGACAGAGAGTTTGATCACGGAGAGGTTAAAGGGACAGAGACTGAGATCACGGGGAGGTTAAAGGGTAGAGAGTGAGATCACAGGGAGGTTAAGGGGACAGAGATTGAGATCACGGGGACGTTATAGGGCCAGAGATTGAGTACATGGAGAGGTTAAAGAGACAGAGAGTGAGGTCACGGGGCGGTTAAAGGGCCAGAGAGTTAGATGACGGGTAGGTTAAAGGGACAGAGATGAGATCACGGGGAGTTTAAAGGGACAGTGAGTGAGATCACGGTAAGTTAAAAGGTATAGGGAGTGAGATCACGGGGATGTTAAAGGGACAGAGAGTGAGATTACGGGGCGGTCAAAGGGACAAAGATTGAGATCACGGGGAGGTTAAAGGGACAGAGAATGTGATCCCGGGGAGGTTAAACGGGCAGAGAGTGAGTACACGGGGAGGTTAAAGTGACAGAGAGTGAGAACGCGGAGATGTTCAATGGACAGAGAGGGAGATCACGGGGAGGTTAAGGGGACAGAGGGTGAGATCACGGTGAGGTTAAATGAACAGAGAGTGTGATCTGGGGGAGGTTATAGGGAAAGTGTGTGAGTTCACGGGGAGGTTAAAGGGACAGAGAGTTAGATGACGGGAAGTTTAAAAGGACAGAGAGTGAGATCACGGGGAGGTTAAAGGGACAGAGAGAGAGATGACGGGGAGTTTAAAAGGACAGAGAGTGAGATCACGGGGATGTTAAAGGGACAGAGAGTGAGATCACGGGAAGGCTGAAGGGCCAGAGATTGAGATCACGGGAGGTTAAAGGGACAGAGAGTGAAATCACGGGGAGGATAAAGTGACAGAGAGTGAGATCGCGGGGAGTTTAAAGGGGCAGAGAGTGGGTTCACAGGGAGGTTAAAGTGACAGAGAGTGAGATCACGGAGATGTTAAAGGGATACTGAGTGAGATCACGGGGAGGTTAAAGGGACTGATAGTGAGTTCACGGGAGGTTAAAGGGACTGAGAGTGAGATCACGGGGAGGTTAACGGGACAGCGAGTTAGATAACGGGGAGGTTAAATGGACAGAGATTGAGATCACGGGGAGTTATTGGTACAGAGAGTGAGATCATGGGGAGTTAAAGGGACAGAGAGTGTGATCATGGGGAGGTTAAATGGGCAGAGAGTGAGTACACGGGGACGTTAAAGTGACAGAGAGTGAGAACGCAGAGATGTTCAATGGACAGAGAGGGAGATCACGGGGAGGTTAAGGGGACAGAGGGTGAGATCACGGGGAGGTTAAATGAACAGAGTGTGTGATCTGGGGGAGGTTATAGGGAAAGTGAGTGAGTTCACGGGGAGGTTAAAGGGACGGAGAGTTAGATGATGGGGAGGTTAAAAGGACAGAGACTGAGATCACGGGGAGGTTAAAGGGACAGAGAGAAGATGAAGGGGAGTTTAAAAGGACAGAAAGTGAGATCACGGGGATGTTATAGGGACAGAGAGTGAGATCACGGGTGGGTTAAAGGGACAGAGAGTGAGATCACGGGGAGGTTAAAGGGCCAGAAAGTTAGATGACGAGGAGGTAAAAGGGACAGAGAGTGAGATCACGGGGAGGTTAAAGGGACAGAGAATGAGATCATGGGCAGATTAAAGGGACAGAGATTGATATCTTGGGGAATTTAAATGTACAGAGAGTGAGATTACCTGAAGGTTAAAGGGACAGAGAGTGAAATCACGGGGAGGTTAAAGGGATAGAGAGTGAGATCCCGGGGAGGTTAAAGGGACAGAGAGTGAGATCACGGGGAGGTAAAGGGGAGAGAAAGAGAGATCACGGGGAGGTTAAAGTGACTGAGAGTGAGATCCCGGGTAGGTTAAAGGGACAGAGAGTGATATCACGGTGACTTTAAAGGGACAGAGAGTGAGGACACGGGAAGGTTAACGGGATAGAGAGTGAGATCACGGGGAGGTTAAACGGACAGAGAGTGAGATCATCGTGAGGTTAATTGGACAGAGAGTGAGATCACGGGGAGGTTAATAGGAATGAGAGTGAGATAATGGGGAGGTTAAAGGGACAGAGAGTGAGATCACGGAGAGTTTAAAGGGACAGAGAGTGAGATCACGGGAAGGTTAACGGGATAGAGAGTGAGATCACGGGGAGGTTAATAGGAATGAGAGTGAGATCACGGGAAGGTTAAAGGGACAGAGAGTGAGATCACGGGGAGGTTAAAGGGACAGAGAATGAGATCACTAGGAAGTTAATGGGACAGAGATTTAGATCACGGGGAGGTTAACGGGACAGGGATTGAGATCACGTGGACGTTAAAGGGACAGAGATTGAGATCTCGTGGAGGTTAAAGGGACTGAGAGTGAGATCTTGGGAAGGTTAATGGGACAGAGAGTGAGATCACAGGGAGGTTAAAGGGACAGAGAGTAAGATCACGGGGAGGTTAACGGGAAAGAGAGTGAGATCACGGGGAGGTTAAAGGTACAGAGTGAGATCACTGGGACATTAAAGGGACAGAGATTGAGATCACGGAGTGGTTAAAGGGACAGTGAGTTAGATGACGGGGAGGTTAAATGGACGAAGATTGAGATCACGGGGATGTTAAAGGGACAGAGAGTGAGATCACGGGGAGGTTAAAGGGTCAGAGAGTGAGATCACGGGGAGGTTAATGGGACAGAGAGTGATATCACGGGGAGGTTTTAGGGATAGAGAGTGAGATCACGGGAAAGTTAAGGGGACAGAGAGCGAGATCACGGGGAGGCTAAATGGAAAGAGAGTGAGATCACTGGGAAGTTAAAGGGACAGAGATTTTGATCACGGGGAGGTTAACGGGACAGAGAGTGAGATCACTGGCAGGTTAAAGGGACAGAGAGAGATTACGGTGGGGTTAAAGCGACAGAGAGTGAGATTACGGGATGGTAAACGGGACAGAGAGTGAGTTCACGGGGAGGTTAAAGGGACAGAGAGAGATTACGGTGAGGTAAAAGCGACAAGAGTGAGATTACGGGAAGGTTAACGGGACAGAGAGTGAGATCACTGGCAGGTTAAATGGACAGAGAATGAGATCACGGGGAGGTTAAAAGGACAGAGTGAGATCACTGGGACGTTAAAGGGTCAGAGATTGAGATCACGGGGAGGTTCAAGGAACAGAGTGAGATCACTGGGACGTTAAAGGGACAGACATTGATATCTCGGGGAGCTTAAAGGGACAGAGAGTGAGATCACGGGGAGGTTTAAGGGACAGAGAGTGCGATCAGGGGGAGGTTAATGGGACAGAGAGTGAGATCACTGGGAGGTGAAGGGGACAGAGAGTGAGATCACGGGGAGTTTAAAGGGAAAGACAGAGATCACGGGGAGGTTAAAGGGACAGAGAGTGAGATCACGAGGAGGTAAAAGGGACAGAGAGAGTTAACGGGGAGGTGAACGCGACAGAGTGAGATCACGGGGAGGTTAAAGGGACAGAGAGTGAGATCACGAGGAGGTTAAAGGGACAGAGAGTGAGATCACGGGGAGGTTAAAGGGACAGAGAATGAGATCACGGGGAGCATAAAGGGAAAGACAATGAGATCACGGCCATATTAAAGGGACAGGGATTGAGATCATGGGGAGTTTAAAGGGACAGAGAGCGAGAATACCGGGAGGTTAAAGGTACAGAGAGTGAAATCACGGGGAGGTTAAAGGGATTGAGAGTGAGATCCCGGGGAGGTTAAAGGGACAGCGAGTTAGATAACGGGGAGGTTAAATGGACAGAGATTGAGATCACGGGGAGTTATTGGTACAGAGAGTGAGATCATGGGGAGTTAAAGGGACAGAGAGTGTGATCATGGGGAGGTTAAATGGGCAGAGAGTGAGTACACGGGGACGTTAAAGTGACAGAGAGTGAGAACGCGGAGATGTTCAATGGACAGAGAGGGAGATCACGGGGAGGTTAAGGGGACAGAGGGTGAGATCACGGGGAGGTTAAATGAACAGAGAGTGTGATCTGGGGGAGGTTATAGGGAAAGTGAGTGAGTTCACGGGGACGTTAAAGGGACAGAGAGTTAGATGACGGGGAGGTTAAAAGGACAGAGACTGAGATCACGGGGAGGTTAAAGGGACAGAGAGAGAGATGACGGGGAGTTTAAAAGGACAGAGAGTGAGATCACGGGGAGGTTATAGGGACAGAGAGAGAGATCACGGGGAGTTTAAAAGGACAGAGACTGAGATTACAGGGAGGTTAAAGGGACAGAGAGAGAGATCAAGGGGAGGTTAAACGTACAAAGAGTGAGATCACGGAGAGGTTAATGGGACAGAGAATGAGATCATGGGCTGGTAAAAGGGACAGAGAGTGAGATCACGGGGAGTTTAAATGGGCAGAGAGTAAGTACACAGGGACGTTAAAGTGATAGAGAGTGAGAACGCGGAGATGTTAAAGGGAGAGAGAGTGAGATCACGGGGAGTATAAGCGGACAGAGGATGAGATCACGGGGAGGTTAAATGAACAGAGAGTGTGATCTGGGGGAGGTTATAGGGAAAGTGAGTGAGTTCTCGGGGAGGTTAAAGGGACAGTGAGTGAGATCAGTGTGTCACGGTAATGGCCATTACTGGCCCTGACCTTATTAGAAAGACTGATTTTGCTCTAAACCACTTATGGTTTTAAACTAAAGCACTGCACGATATTTCCTAAAAATAGGATACAGTCAAACCATAGTGGTAGACTGACATCCTATACGCATTTCTGACGTGCATTAATGACCTACTTGGGCCTAATAAAAGGGCACTAGTTTGTACATTGGGCACGACCTTCAGATCGACTCCTTGAGAGACGACCTCGCTAGCAAGCTTATAGCCACCTCGCACTTCGAGACTGAGGACTGAGAGACCTCTCCTAGACTCTCCATGCAGTAATTGTTATACAATTTCTGCCCTACTGATCCTGACTTAAGCTTCAGCTTCTAAACTCCAGATCAAGTTTTACTTGCTGGTAAGCGTGCTTTATTAAGCTAAATACTTAAATCTATTATTTAAAGTACTAAGTATATTCGCATCAATACCGAATGTATAAAGTATAAGAATCACTTGTGTATGTTTAGATAATTGGATGTAACTCTGAGAAAACAAATAAACCTCAAAGATCCTCTTTGAAATTCATATACTGTGACCCATGTCTGAGATAGTTATTTACTTCCCTCCTAGATAATAGAAATAAGTTAAATTGTAGACTTTGCACTTATATACTTATCTCGACCTTTAAGAGCCGTAGCAGGTTTCTAATACGGGTAGACCCTCGACCTTAGCCGGATAGAAAGAGTGCGTTGCTGAAAGAAGCCCCCTTTATTTACCTGACAAAATAGACTAATTCCTCTACTCCCTTTAGTGACTATCAAGAAAGCCCTCGAGCTTGAACTTAGCCTGAGAACACCTCTTGTAGCTAAAGGAATGAGCAGGGTCCCTCTCACATAATTTGGGAATAGCAGTAAACCGTCGCAAGTGGGAGGTTAAAGGGGCAGAGAGTGATATCACGGGAAGGTAAAAGGGACAGAGAGTGAAATCACGGGAAGGTAAAAGGGACAGAGAGTGAGATTACGGGGAGGTTAAAGGGACAGAGAGTGAGATCAGTGGGAGGTTAAAGGGACAGAGAGTGATATCACGGGTAGGTTAAAGGGACAGAGAGTGAGTTCTCGGGGAGGTTAATGGGACAGAGAGTGAGATCAGTGGGAGGTAAAAGGGGCAGAGAGTGAGATCACGGGTAGGTTAAAGGGACAGAGAGTGAAATCACGGGAAGGTTAAAGGGACAGAGAGTGAGATTACGGGGAGGTTAAAGGGACAGAGAGTGAGATCACGGGGAGGCTAAAGGGAAAGAGAGTGAGATCACTGGGAAGTTAAAGGGACAGAGATTTAGATCACGGGGAGGTTAACGGGACAGAGATTGAGATCACGTGGACGTTAAAGGGACAGAGATTGATATCACGTGGAGGTTAAAGGGACTGAGAGTGAGATCTTGGGAAGGTTAATGGGACAGAGAGAGAGATCACAGGGAGGTTAAAGGGACAGAGATTGAGATCACGGAGTGGTTAAAGGGACAGAGAGTTAGATGACGGGAAGGTTAAATGGACAAAGATTGAGATCACGGGGATGTTAAAGGGACAGAGAGTGATATCACGGGGAGGTTAAAGGGTCAGAGAGTGAGATCACGGGGAGGTTAATGGGACAGAGAGTGATATCACGGGTAGGTTAAAGGGACAGAGAGTGAAATCACGGGAAGGTTAAAGGGACAGAGAGTGATATCACGGGTAGGTTAAAGGGACAGAGAGTGAGTTCTCGGGGAGGTTAATGGGACAGAGAGTGAGATCAGTGGGAGGTAAAAGGGGCAGAGAGTGAGATCACGGGTAGGTTAAAGGGACAGAGAGTGAAATCACGGGAAGGTTAAAGGGACAGAGAGTGAGATTACGGGGAGGTTAAAGGGACAGAGAGTGAGATCACGGGGAGGCTAAAGGGAAAGAGAGTGAGATCACTGGGAAGTTAAAGGGACAGAGATTTAGATCACGGGGAGGTTAACGGGACAGAGATTGAGATCACGTGGACGTTAAAGGGACAGAGATTGATATCACGTGGAGGTTAAAGGGACTGAGAGTAAGATCTTGGGAAGGTTAATGGGACAGAGAGAGAGATCACAGGGAGGTTAAAGGGACAGAGATTGAGATCACGGAGTGGTTAAAGGGACAGAGAGTTAGATGACGGGAAGGTTAAATGGACAAAGATTGAGATCACGGGGATGTTAAAGGGACAGAGAGTGAGATCACGGGGAGGTTAAAGGGTCAGAGAGTGAGATCACGGGGAGGTTAATGGGACAAAGAGTGCTATCACGGGGAGGTTTTAGGGATAGAGAGTGAGATCACGGGAAACTTAAGGGGACAGAGAGTGAGATGACGGGGAGGTTAAAGGGACCGAGTGAGATCACGGGCAGGTTAAAGGGACAGAGAGCGAGATCACAGGGAGGCTAAAGGGACAGGGAGTGAGATCACGGGGAGGCTAAAAGGAAAGAGAGTGAGATCAATGGGAAGTTAAAGGGACAGAGATTTAGATGACGGGGAGGTTAAAGCGACAGAGAGAGTAATGGGGTGGTTAAAGGGACTGAGAGTGAGATCACGGGGAGGTTAAAGTGACAGAGTGCTAAATCAGGGAGGTTAAAGGGACAGAGAGTGAGATCACTGGGAAGTTAAAGGGACAGAGATTTTGATCACGGGGAGGTTAACGGGACAGAGAGTGAGATCACTGGCAGGTTAAAGGGACAGAGAGAGATTACGGTGAGGTTAAAGCGACAGAGAGTGAGATTACGGGAAGGTTAACGGGACAGAGAGTGAGATCACGGGGAGGCTAAAGGGACAGGGAGTGAGATCACGGGGAGGTTAACGGGACAGAGAGTGAGATCACGGGGATGTTAAAGGTACAGATAGCGAGATCACGGGGAGGTTTAAGGGACAGAGTGAGATCACTGGGACGTTAAAGGGACAGACATTGATATCTCGGGGAGCTTAAAGGGACAGAGAGTGAGATCACGGGGAGGTTAATGGGACAGAGAGTGTGATCACCGTGAGGATAATGGGACAGAGAGTGAGATCACTGGCAGGTTAAAGGGACAGAGAGAGATTACGGTTAGGTTAAAGCGACAAGAGTGAGATTACAGGAAGGTTAACGGGACAGAGAGTGAGATCACTAGCAGGTTGAATGGACAGAGATTGAGATCACGGGGAGGTTAAAAGGACAGAGTGAGATCACTGGGACGTTAAAGGGACAGAGATTGAGATCACGGGGAGGTTTAAGGGACAGAGTGAGATCACTGGGACGTAAAGGGACAGACATTGATATCTCGGGGAGCTTAAAGGGACAGAGAGTGAGATCACGGGGAGGTTAATGGGACAGAGAGTTAGATCACGGGGAGGTTAAAGGGACAGAGAGTGAGATTACGGGGAGGTTAACGGGACAGAGAGTGAGATCACGGGGAGGTTAAAGGGACAGAGAGTG
The DNA here is from genome assembly GCF_964194155.1 of Cetorhinus maximus. Lineage (NCBI taxonomy): Eukaryota > Metazoa > Chordata > Chondrichthyes > Lamniformes > Cetorhinidae > Cetorhinus > Cetorhinus maximus. Next base: position 25,351 of record NW_027597564.1, read on the forward strand.
CGATCAGGGGGAGGTTAATGGGACAGAGAGTGAGATCACTGGGAGGTGAAGGGGACAGAGAGTGAGATCACAGGGAGTTTAAAGGGAAAGACAGAGATCACGGCGAGGTTAAAGGGACAGAGAGTGAGATCACGAGGAGGTAAAGGGGACAGAGAGAGTTAACGGGGAGGTGAACGCGACAGAGTGACATCACGGGGAGGTTAAAGGGACAGAGAGTGAGATCACCGGGAGGATAAAGCGAAAGACAATGAGATCACGGCCATATTAAAGTGACAGAGATTGAGATCATGGGGAGTTTAAAGGGACAGAGAGTGAGAATACCGGGAGGTTAAAGGTACAGAGAGTGAAATCACGGGGAGGTTAAAGGGATTGAGAGTGAGATCCCGGGGAGGTTAAAGGGACAGAGTGAGAGATCACGGGGAGGTTAAAGGGACAGAGTGAGATCACGGGGACGTAAAGGGACAGAGATTGAGATCACGGGGTGGTTAAAGGGACCGAGAGTGAGATCACGGGAGGTTAAAGGGACAGAGAGTGACATCACGGGGAGGTTAATGGGACAGAGAGTGAGATCACGGGGAGGCTAAATGGAAAGAGAGTGAGATCACTGGGAAGTTAAAGGGACAGAGATTTAGATCACGGGGAGGTTAAAGCGACAGAGAGAGATCACAGGGTGGTTAAAGTGACAGAGTGCTAAATCAGGGAGGTTAAACGGACAGAGAGTGAGATCACTGGGAAGTTAAAGGGACAAAGAGAGATTACGGGGAGTTTAAAGCGACAGAAAGGGAGATCACGGGGAGGTTAATGGGACAGAGAGTGAGATCACTGTCAGGTTAAAGGGACAAAGAGAGATTACGGGGAGTTTAAAGCGACAGAAAGGGAGATCACGGGGAGGTTAATGGGACAGAGAGTGAGATCACGGGGAGGTCAAAGGGACAGAGACTGAGATCACGGGGAGGATAAAGGGACAGAGAGTGAGATCATGGGAAGGTTAACGGGACAGAGAGTGAGATCACGGGGATGCTAAGTGGAAAGAGAGAGAGATCACGGGGAGGTTAAAGGTAAAGAGAGCGAGACCACGAGGAGGTTAAAGGGACAGAGAGTGAGATCACTGGGAAGTTAAAGGGACAGAGATTTTGATCACGGGGAGGTTAAAGGGACCGAGAGTGAGATCACGGGAGGTTAAAGGGACAGAGAGTGACATCACGGGGAGGTTAATGGGACAGAGAGTGAGATCACGGGGAGGCTAAATGGAAAGAGAGTGAGATCACTGGGAAGTTAAAGGGACAGAGATTTAGATCACGGGGAGGTTAAAGCGACAGAGAGAGATCACAGGGTGGTTAAAGTGACAGAGTGCTAAATCAGGGAGGTTAAACGGACAGAGAGTGAGATCACAGGGAAGTTAAAGGGACAAAGAGAGATTACGGGGAGTTTAAAGCGACAGAAAGGGAGATCATGGGGAGGTTAATGGGACAGAGAGTGAGATCACTGTCAGGTTAAAGGGACAAAGAGAGATTACGGGGAGTTTAAAGCGACAGAAAGGGAGATCACGGGGAGGTTAATGGGACAGAGAGTGAGATCACGGGGAGGTCAAAGGGACAGAGACTGAGATCACGGGGAGGATAAAGGGACAGAGAGTGAGATCATGGGAAGGTTAACGGGACAGAGAGTGAGATCACGGGGATGCTAAGTGGAAAGAGAGAGAGATCACGGGGAGGTTAAAGGTAAAGAGAGCGAGACCACGAGGAGGTTAAAGGGACAGAGAGTGAGATCACTGGGAGGTTAAAGGGACAGAGAGTGATATCACGGTGAGGTTAAAGGGACAGAGAGTGAGAACACGGGGAGTTTTAAGGGAAAGACAGAGATCACGGGGAGGTTAAAGGGTCAGAGAGTGAGATCACGGGGAGGTTAACGGGCCAGACAGAGTTAACGGGGAGGATAAAGTGACAGAGAATGAGATTACGGGGAGGTTAAACCGACAGAGAGAGATCACGGGGAGGTGAATGGGACAGAGAGTGAGATCACGGGGAGTCAATGGGACGGAGAGTGAGATCACGGGTAGGTTAACGGGACAGAGAGTGAGATCACGGGAAGGTTAACGGGACAGAGAGTGAGATCACGGGGAGATAATAGGAATGAGAGTGAGGTCACGGGGAAGTTAAATGGACAGAGAGTGAGATCACCGGGTGGTTAAAGGGACAGAGAGTGAGATCACCGGGTGGTTAATGGGACAGAGAGAGATCACGGGGAGGTTAAAGGGACAGAGAATGAGATCACGGATAGGTTTAAGGGACAGAGAGTGAGATTACGGGGAGTTTAAAGCGACAGAGAGTGAGATCACGGGGAGGTCAAAGGGACAGAGACTGAGATCGCGGGGAGGAAAAAGGGACAGAGAGTGAGATCACGGGGATGCTAAATGGAAAGAGAGAGAGATCACGGGGAGGTTAAAGGTACAGAGAGTGAGATCACGGGGTGGTTAAATGGATAGAGAGTGAGATCACGGGGAGGTTAAACGGACAGAGAGTGAGATCACGGGTATGTAAATGGCACAAAGATTGAGATCACGGAGAGATAAAGGGACAGAGACTGAGATCACAGGGACGTTAAAGGGACAGAGATTTTGATCATGGGGAGTTCAAAGGGACAGAGAATGAGTTCACGGGGAGGTTAAATGGACAGAGAGTGATATCACGGTGAGGTTAAAGGGACAGAAAGTGAGAACACGTGGAGTTTAAAGGAAAGACAGAGATCACGGGGAGGTTAAAGGGACAGAGAGTGAGATCATGGGGAGGTTAAAGGGACAGAGAGAGATTACGGGGAGTTTAAAGCGACAGAGAGAGATCACGGCGAGGTTAAAGGGACAGAGATTTAGATCAAGGGGAGGTTAACGGGACAGACAGAGGGTTCACGGGGAGGTTCAAGGGATAGAGAGAGATTACGGGGAAGTTAAAGCGACAGAGAGTGAGATCACGGGGAGATTAGTGTGACAGAGAGTGAGATCACGTGGACGTTAAAGGGACAGAGAGTGAGGTCACGGGGAAGTTAAAGGGACAGAGAGTGAGATCAAGGGGATGTTAAAGGGACAGAGAGTCAGATCACGGGGAGGTTAATGGCACGGAGAGTAAGATCACAGGGAGGTGAAAGGAACAGAGAATGAGATCACAGGGAGGTTAAAGGGACAGAGAGTGAGATCACGGGCAGGTTAAATGGTCAGAGATTTAGATCACGGGAAGATTAAATGATTAGAGTGAGATCACTGGGACGTTAAAAGGAAAGAGATTGAGATCACGGGGAGGATAAACGGACAGAGAGTGAGATCACGGGGAGGTGAAAGGGACAGAGAGTGAGATCAAGGGGAGGTTAAAGGGACAGAGAGTGAGATCAGGGACATTTCAAATTTCCCGGGACAATGAGTGAGATTACGAGGAGGTTAAAGGGACAGAGAGTGAGATCACTGGGACGTTAAAGGGACAGAGATTGAGATCATGGGGAGGTTAAAGGGACAGAGTGAGATCACTGGGACGTTAAAGGGACAGAGATTGAGGTCACGTGGAGGTTAAAGGGCCAGAGAGTGAGATCACGGGGAGGTTAAAGGGACAGAGAGTGATACCACGGTAAGGTTAAAGGGACAGAGAGTGAGATCATGGGGAGGCTAAAGAGACAGGGAGTGAGATCACGGGGAGGCTAAAAAGAAAGAGAGTGAGATCCCTGGGAAGTTAAAGGGACAGAGAGTGAGATCACAGGGAGGTTAAAGGGACAGAGATTGAGATCATGGGGAGGTTAAAGGGACAGAGAGTGAGATCACGGGGAGGTTAAAGGGACAGAGAGTGATATCACGGTGACGTTAAAGGGACCGAAAGTGAGGTCACGGGGATGGTAAAGGGACAGTGAGAGATTATGGGGAGGTTAAAGTGACAGAGAGATATCAGGGGAGGTTAAAGGGAAGAAGACTGAGATCACGGGGAGGTTAACGGGACAGAGAGTGAGATCACGGGGAGTTTAAAGGGACAGAGAGAGATTACGGGGAGGTTAAAGTGACAGTGAGTGAGATCACGGGGTGGTTAATGGGACAGAGAGTGAGATCACGTGGACGTTAAATGGACTGAGAGTAAGATCACGGGGAAGTTAAAGGGACAGAGAGTGAGATCACGGGGAGGTGAAAGGGACATAGAATGAGATCACGGGGAGTTTAAATGAACAGAGATTGAGATCACGGGGAGCTTAACGGGACAGAGAGTTAAAAACGGGTAGGTTAAAGGGACATAGAGTGTGATCGCGGGGTGGTTAAAGGGACTGAGAGTGAGATCACGGGGAGGTAAATGGGACAGATAGTGAGATTACGGGGAGGTTAAAGGGACAGAGAGTGAGATCACGGGGAGGTTAATGGGAAAGAGGGTGAGATCACGGGAATGTTAAATGGACAGAGATTGAGATCAGGAACAGTTATAGGGACAGAGAGTCAGATCAGGGACAGTTAAAGGGAATGAGAGGGAGATCAGGGCGACATTTAAAGGGACAAAGAGTGAGATCAGGGACAGCTAAAGGTACAGATAGAGAGCAGGGACTATTAAAGGGACAGAGATTGAGATCAGGGGGACAGTTAAAGGAACAGAGAATGAGATCAGGGAAAGTTAAAGGGACAGAGTGAGATCACGGGAAGGTTAAATGTAAAGAGAGTGATATGATGGGCAGGTTAAATGTAGAGAGATTGAGATCACATGGAGGTTAAAGGGACAAAGGGTGAGATCACGGGGAGGTTAAATGGACAGTGAGTGAGATCACGGGGAGGTTAAAGGGACAAAGGGTGAGATCACGGGAAGATTAAAGGGACAGAGAGTGTGATCACGGGGAGGTTAAAGGGACAGAGAGTGAGATCACGGGGCGGTTAATGGGACAATGGGTGAGATCACGGGGAGGTTAAATGGACAGTGAGTGAGATCACGGGGAGGTTAAAGGGACAGAATGAGATCACGGGGAGGTTGAAGGGACAGAGAGGGAGATCACGGGCTGGTTAATGGGACAGAGAGTGAGATCACGGGGAGGTTAATGGGACAGAGAGTGAGATCATGGGGAGTTTAAAGGGACAGAGAATGAGATCACGGGCAGGTTAAAGGGACAGAGATTGAGATCACGGGAAGATTAAAGGGACAGAGTGAGATCACGGGGAGGTTAAAGGGACAGAGAGTGAGATCACGGGGAGGTTAAAGGGACATTGAGTGCGATCACTGGGAGGTTAAAGGGACAGAGAGTAAGAGCACGGGGAGGTTAAAGGGACAGAGAGTGTGATCATTGTGAGGTTAAAGAGACAGAGAGTGAGATCACGGGAAGTTTAAAGGGACAGAGAGTGAGATTACGGGGATGGTAAAGTGACAGAGAGCTAGATCAGGGAGTGGTTAAAGGGACAGAGAGTGAGATCACGGGAAGGTTAAAGGGACAGAGAGTGAAATTACCGGTAGGTTACCGGGGCAATGAGTGAGATTACGGGGAGGTTAAAGGGACAGAGAGTGAAATCACGGGGAGATTAAAGGGACATAGAGTGAAATCACGGGGAGGTTAAAGGGACAGAGAGTGAGATCACTGGGACGTTAAAGGGACAGAGATTGAGATCACGGGGAGGTTAAAGGGACAGAGTGAGATCACTGGGACGTTAAAGGGATAGAGATTGAGATCACGCGGAGGTTAAAAGGACAGAGAGTGACATCACGGGGAGGTTAAAGGGACAGAGAGTGAGATCACAGGTAGGTTAACGGGACAATGAGTGAGATTACGGGGAGGTTAAAGGGTAAGAGAGTGAGATCACATGGAGGGTAAAGGAACAGAGAGTGATACCTCGGTAAGTTTAAAGAGACAGGGAGTGAGAACACGGAGAGTTTAAAGGGAAAGACAGAGATCACTGGGAGATTAAAGGGACAGAGTGTGAGATCACGGGGTGGTTAAAGGGACAGTGAGAGATTATGAGGAGGTTAAAGCGACAGAGAGAGATCATGTGGAGGTTAAAGTGACAGAGACTGAGATCACAGGGAGGCTTAAGGGATAGAGAGTGAGATCACGGGGAGGTTAAATGGACAGAGAGTGAGATCACTGGGAATTTAAAGGGACAGAGATTTAGATCACGGGGAGGTTTAAGGGACAGAGAGTGAGATCACGGTCAGGTTAATGGGACAGAGAGAGATTACGGGGAGGTTAATGCGACAGAGAGTGAGAACACGGGGCGGTTAATGGGACAGAGAGTGAGATCATGTGAACGTTAAAGGGACAGAGAGTGAGATCACGGGTAGTTTAAAGGGAAAGACAGAGATCAAAGGGAGGTTAAAAGGACAGAGAGTGAGATCACGGGGAGGTTAAAGGGACAGAGAGTCAGATCAGGGACAGTTAAAGAGACTGAGAGGGAGATCAGGGGGACAGTTAAAGGGACAAAGAGTGAGATCACGGGGAGGTTAAAGGGACAGAATGAGATCACGGGGAGGTTAAAGGCACAGAGAGTGAGACCATGGGGAGGTTAAAGGGACAGAGAGTGAGACCACGGGGAGGTTAAAGGGACAGCGAATGAGATCACGGGCAGGTTAAATGGACAGAGATTGAGATCACGGGAAGATTAATGGGACAGAGAGTAAGATCACGGGGAGGTTAAAGGGAAAGAGAGTGAGATCAGGGGGTGATTAAAGGGACAGAGAGTGAGAACAAGGGGAGGTTAAAAGGACAGAGAGTGAGATCACGGGGAGGTTAAAGGGACAGAGTGCTAAATCAGGGAGGTTATAGAGACAGAGAGTGAGATCACTGGGAAGTAAATGGGACAGAGATTTAGATCACAGGGAGGTTAACGGGACAGAGAGTGAGATGACAGGGAGGTTAACGGGAGAGAGAGTGAGATCACGGGGAGGTTAAAAGGACAGAGAGTGATATCACGGGGAGTTTAAAGCGACAGAGAGAGAGATCACGGGGAGGTTAATGGGACAGTGAGTGAGATCACGTGGACGTTAAAGGGACAGAGAGTGAGATCACGGGGAGGTTAAAGGGATAGAGAGTGAGATGAAGGGGAGGTTAATGGGAAAGAGAGTGAGACCACGGGGAGTTTAAATGAACAGAGATTGAGATCACGGGGAGTTAACGGGACAGAGAGTTAGATAACGGATATGTTAAAGGGACAGTGAGTGAGATCACGGGGTGGTTAATGGGACAGTGAGTGAGATCACGTGGATGTTAAAGGGACTGAGAGTGAGATCACGGGGAAGTTAAATGGACAGAGAGTGAGATCACGGGGAGGTGAAAGGGACAGAGAATGAGATCACGGGGAGTTTAAATGAACAGAGATTGAGATCACGTGGATGTTAAAGGGACTGAGAGTGAGATCACGGGGAAGTTAAAGGGACAGAGAGTTAGATAACGGGTAGGTTAAAGGGACAGAGAGTGAAATCACGGGGTGATTAAAGGGACAGAGAGTGAGATCACGGGGAGGTAAATGGGACAGAGAGTGAGATCACGGAGAGGTTAAAGGGACAGAGAGTGAGAACACTTGGAGTTTAAAGGGAAAGACAGAGATCACTGGGAGATAAAAGGGACAGAGAGTGAGATCACGGGGAGGTGAAAGGGACAGTGAGAGATTATGGGGAGGTTAAAGCAACAGAGAGAGTTCACGGGGAGGTTAAAGGGACAGAGACTGAGTTCACAGGGAGGTCAAAGTGACAGTGTGCTAAATCAGGGAGGTTAAAGTGACAGAGATTGAGATCACTGGGAAATTAAGGGGACAGAGATTTAGATCACGGGGAGGTTAACGTGACAGAGAGTGAGATCACGTGGAGGTTAATGGGACAGCGAGTGAGATCACGTGGACGTTAAAGGGACAGAGAGTGAGATCACGGGAAGATTAAATTGACAGTGTGTGATCACTGGGACGTTAAAGGGACATAGCTTGAGGTCACGCGGAGGTAAAAGGGACAGATTGAGATCACTGGGACGTTAACGGTACAGAGATTGAGATCACGGGGAGGTTAAAGGGACAGAGAGTGAGATCACGGGGATGTTAAAGGGACAGAGAATTCGATCATGGGGAGGTTTAAGGGATAGAGAGTGAGATCAGGGGGAGGTTAATGGGACAGAAAGTGAGATCACGGGGAGGTTAAAGGGACAGAGAGTGAGATCACGGGGAGTCAATGGGACGGAGAGTGAGATCACGGGTAGGTTAACGGGACAGAGAGTGAGATCACGGGAAGGTTAACGGGACAGAGAGTGAGATCACGGGGAGATAATAGGAATGAGAGTGAGGTCACGGGGAAGTTAAATGGACAGAGAGTGAGATCACCGGGTGGTTAAAGGGACAGAGAGTGAGATCACCGGGTGGTTAATGGGACAGAGAGAGATCACGGGGAGGTTAAAGGGACAGAGAATGAGATCACGGATAGGTTTAAGGGACAGAGAGTGAGATCACGGGGAGTCAATGGGACGGAGAGTGAGATCACGGGTAGGTTAACGGGACAGAGAGTGAGATCACGGGAAGGTTAACGGGACAGAGAGTGAGATCACGGGGAGATAATAGGAATGAGAGTGAGGTCACGGGGAAGTTAAATGGACAGAGAGTGAGATCACCGGGTGGTTAAAGGGACAGAGAGTGAGATCACCGGGTGGTTAATGGGACAGAGAGAGATCACGGGGAGGTTAAAGGGACAGAGAATGAGATCACGGATAGGTTTAAGGGACAGAGAGTGAGATTACGGGGAGTTTAAAGCGACAGAGAGTGAGATCACGGGGAGGTCAAAGGGACAGAGACTGAGATCGCGGGGAGGAAAAAGGGACAGAGAGTGAGATCACGGGGATGCTAAATGGAAAGAGAGAGAGATCACGGGGAGGTTAAAGGTACAGAGAGTGAGATCACGGGGTGGTTAAATGGATAGAGAGTGAGATCACGGGGAGGTTAAACGGACAGAGAGTGAGATCACGGGTATGTAAATGGCACAAAGATTGAGATCACGGAGAGATAAAGGGACAGAGACTGAGATCACAGGGACGTTAAAGGGACAGAGATTTTGATCATGGGGAGTTCAAAGGGACAGAGAATGAGTTCACGGGGAGGTTAAATGGACAGAGAGTGATATCACGGTGAGGTTAAAGGGACAGAAAGTGAGAACACGTGGAGTTTAAAGGAAAGACAGAGATCACGGGGAGGTTAAAGGGACAGAGAGTGAGATCATGGGGAGGTTAAAGGGACAGAGAGAGATTACGGGGAGTTTAAAGCGACAGAGAGAGATCACGGCGAGGTTAAAGGGACAGAGATTTAGATCAAGGGGAGGTTAACGGGACAGACAGAGGGTTCACGGGGAGGTTCAAGGGATAGAGAGAGATTACGGGGAAGTTAAAGCGACAGAGAGTGAGATCACGGGGAGATTAGTGTGACAGAGAGTGAGATCACGTGGACGTTAAAGGGACAGAGAGTGAGGTCACGGGGAAGTTAAAGGGACAGAGAGTGAGATCAAGGGGATGTTAAAGGGACAGAGAGTCAGATCACGGGGAGGTTAATGGCACGGAGAGTAAGATCACAGGGAGGTGAAAGGAACAGAGAATGAGATCACAGGGAGGTTAAAGGGACAGAGAGTGAGATCACGGGCAGGTTAAATGGTCAGAGATTTAGATCACGGGAAGATTAAATGATTAGAGTGAGATCACTGGGACGTTAAAAGGAAAGAGATTGAGATCACGGGGAGGATAAACGGACAGAGAGTGAGATCACGGGGAGGTGAAAGGGACAGAGAGTGAGATCAAGGGGAGGTTAAAGGGACAGAGAGTGAGATCAGGGACATTTCAAATTTCCCGGGACAATGAGTGAGATTACGAGGAGGTTAAAGGGACAGAGAGTGAGATCACTGGGACGTTAAAGGGACAGAGATTGAGATCATGGGGAGGTTAAAGGGACAGAGTGAGATCACTGGGACGTTAAAGGGACAGAGATTGAGGTCACGTGGAGGTTAAAGGGCCAGAGAGTGAGATCACGGGGAGGTTAAAGGGACAGAGAGTGATACCACGGTAAGGTTAAAGGGACAGAGAGTGAGATCATGGGGAGGCTAAAGAGACAGGGAGTGAGATCACGGGGAGGCTAAAAAGAAAGAGAGTGAGATCCCTGGGAAGTTAAAGGGACAGAGAGTGAGATCACAGGGAGGTTAAAGGGACAGAGATTGAGATCATGGGGAGGTTAAAGGGACAGAGAGTGAGATCACGGGGAGGTTAAAGGGACAGAGAGTGATATCACGGTGACGTTAAAGGGACCGAAAGTGAGGTCACGGGGATGGTAAAGGGACAGTGAGAGATTATGGGGAGGTTAAAGTGACAGAGAGATATCAGGGGAGGTTAAAGGGAAGAAGACTGAGATCACGGGGAGGTTAACGGGACAGAGAGTGAGATCACGGGGAGTTTAAAGGGACAGAGAGAGATTACGGGGAGGTTAAAGTGACAGTGAGTGAGATCACGGGGTGGTTAATGGGACAGAGAGTGAGATCACGTGGACGTTAAATGGACTGAGAGTAAGATCACGGGGAAGTTAAAGGGACAGAGAGTGAGATCACGGGGAGGTGAAAGGGACATAGAATGAGATCACGGGGAGTTTAAATGAACAGAGATTGAGATCACGGGGAGCTTAACGGGACAGAGAGTTAAAAACGGGTAGGTTAAAGGGACATAGAGTGTGATCGCGGGGTGGTTAAAGGGACTGAGAGTGAGATCACGGGGAGGTAAATGGGACAGATAGTGAGATTACGGGGAGGTTAAAGGGACAGAGAGTGAGATCACGGGGAGGTTAATGGGAAAGAGGGTGAGATCACGGGAATGTTAAATGGACAGAGATTGAGATCAGGAACAGTTATAGGGACAGAGAGTCAGATCAGGGACAGTTAAAGGGAATGAGAGGGAGATCAGGGCGACATTTAAAGGGACAAAGAGTGAGATCAGGGACAGCTAAAGGTACAGATAGAGAGCAGGGACTATTAAAGGGACAGAGATTGAGATCAGGGGGACAGTTAAAGGAACAGAGAATGAGATCAGGGAAAGTTAAAGGGACAGAGTGAGATCACGGGAAGGTTAAATGTAAAGAGAGTGATATGATGGGCAGGTTAAATGTAGAGAGATTGAGATCACATGGAGGTTAAAGGGACAAAGGGTGAGATCACGGGGAGGTTAAATGGACAGTGAGTGAGATCACGGGGAGGTTAAAGGGACAAAGGGTGAGATCACGGGAAGATTAAAGGGACAGAGAGTGTGATCACGGGGAGGTTAAAGGGACAGAGAGTGAGATCACGGGGCGGTTAATGGGACAATGGGTGAGATCACGGGGAGGTTAAATGGACAGTGAGTGAGATCACGGGGAGGTTAAAGGGACAGAATGAGATCACGGGGAGGTTGAAGGGACAGAGAGGGAGATCACGGGCTGGTTAATGGGACAGAGAGTGAGATCACGGGGAGGTTAATGGGACAGAGAGTGAGATCATGGGGAGTTTAAAGGGACAGAGAATGAGATCACGGGCAGGTTAAAGGGACAGAGATTGAGATCACGGGAAGATTAAAGGGACAGAGTGAGATCACGGGGAGGTTAAAGGGACAGAGAGTGAGATCACGGGGAGGTTAAAGGGACATTGAGTGCGATCACTGGGAGGTTAAAGGGACAGAGAGTAAGAGCACGGGGAGGTTAAAGGGACAGAGAGTGTGATCATTGTGAGGTTAAAGAGACAGAGAGTGAGATCACGGGAAGTTTAAAGGGACAGAGAGTGAGATTACGGGGATGGTAAAGTGACAGAGAGCTAGATCAGGGAGTGGTTAAAGGGACAGAGAGTGAGATCACGGGAAGGTTAAAGGGACAGAGAGTGAAATTACCGGTAGGTTACCGGGGCAATGAGTGAGATTACGGGGAGGTTAAAGGGACAGAGAGTGAAATCACGGGGAGATTAAAGGGACATAGAGTGAAATCACGGGGAGGTTAAAGGGACAGAGAGTGAGATCACTGGGACGTTAAAGGGACAGAGATTGAGATCACGGGGAGGTTAAAGGGACAGAGTGAGATCACTGGGACGTTAAAGGGATAGAGATTGAGATCACGCGGAGGTTAAAAGGACAGAGAGTGACATCACGGGGAGGTTAAAGGGACAGAGAGTGAGATCACAGGTAGGTTAACGGGACAATGAGTGAGATTACGGGGAGGTTAAAGGGTAAGAGAGTGAGATCACATGGAGGGTAAAGGAACAGAGAGTGATACCTCGGTAAGTTTAAAGAGACAGGGAGTGAGAACACGGAGAGTTTAAAGGGAAAGACAGAGATCACTGGGAGATTAAAGGGACAGAGTGTGAGATCACGGGGTGGTTAAAGGGACAGTGAGAGATTATGAGGAGGTTAAAGCGACAGAGAGAGATCATGTGGAGGTTAAAGTGACAGAGACTGAGATCACAGGGAGGCTTAAGGGATAGAGAGTGAGATCACGGGGAGGTTAAATGGACAGAGAGTGAGATCACTGGGAATTTAAAGGGACAGAGATTTAGATCACGGGGAGGTTTAAGGGACAGAGAGTGAGATCACGGTCAGGTTAATGGGACAGAGAGAGATTACGGGGAGGTTAATGCGACAGAGAGTGAGAACACGGGGCGGTTAATGGGACAGAGAGTGAGATCATGTGAACGTTAAAGGGACAGAGAGTGAGATCACGGGTAGTTTAAAGGGAAAGACAGAGATCAAAGGGAGGTTAAAAGGACAGAGAGTGAGATCACGGGGAGGTTAAAGGGACAGAGAGTCAGATCAGGGACAGTTAAAGAGACTGAGAGGGAGATCAGGGGGACAGTTAAAGGGACAAAGAGTGAGATCACGGGGAGGTTAAAGGGACAGAATGAGATCACGGGGAGGTTAAAGGCACAGAGAGTGAGACCATGGGGAGGTTAAAGGGACAGAGAGTGAGACCACGGGGAGGTTAAAGGGACAGCGAATGAGATCACGGGCAGGTTAAATGGACAGAGATTGAGATCACGGGAAGATTAATGGGACAGAGAGTAAGATCACGGGGAGGTTAAATGGAAAGAGAGTGAGATCAGGGGGTGATTAAAGGGACAGAGTGTGAGAACATGGGGAGGTTAAAAGGACAGAGAGTGAGATCACGGGGAGGTTAAAGGGACAGAGTGCTAAATCAGGGAGGTTATAGAGACAGAGAGTGAGATCACTGGGAAGTAAATGGGACAGAGATTTAGATCACAGGGAGGTTAACGGGACAGAGAGTGAGATGACAGGGAGGTTAACGGGAGAGAGAGTGAGATCACGGGGAGGTTAAAAGGACAGAGAGTGATATCACGGGGAGTTTAAAGCGACAGAGAGAGAGATCACGGGGAGGTTAATGGGACAGTGAGTGAGATCACGTGGACGTTAAAGGGACAGAGAGTGAGATCACGGGGAGGTTAAAGGGATAGAGAGTGAGATGAAGGGGAGGTTAATGGGAAAGAGAGTGAGACCACGGGGAGTTTAAATGAACAGAGATTGAGATCACGGGGAGTTAACGGGACAGAGAGTTAGATAACGGATATGTTAAAGGGACAGTGAGTGAGATCACGGGGTGGTTAATGGGACAGTGAGTGAGATCACGTGGATGTTAAAGGGACTGAGAGTGAGATCACGGGGAAGTTAAATGGACAGAGAGTGAGATCACGGGGAGGTGAAAGGGACAGAGAATGAGATCACGGGGAGTTTAAATGAACAGAGATTGAGATCACGTGGATGTTAAAGGGACTGAGAGTGAGATCACGGGGAAGTTAAAGGGACAGAGAGTTAGATAACGGGTAGGTTAAAGGGACAGAGAGTGAAATCACGGGGTGATTAAAGGGACAGAGAGTGAGATCACGGGGAGGTAAATGGGACAGAGAGTGAGATCACGGAGAGGTTAAAGGGACAGAGAGTGAGAACACTTGGAGTTTAAAGGGAAAGACAGAGATCACTGGGAGATAAAAGGGACAGAGAGTGAGATCACGGGGAGGTGAAAGGGACAGTGAGAGATTATGGGGAGGTTAAAGCAACAGAGAGAGTTCACGGGGAGGTTAAAGGGACAGAGACTGAGTTCACAGGGAGGTCAAAGTGACAGTGTGCTAAATCAGGGAGGTTAAAGTGACAGAGATTGAGATCACTGGGAAATTAAGGGGACAGAGATTTAGATCACGGGGAGGTTAACGTGACAGAGAGTGAGATCACGTGGAGGTTAATGGGACAGCGAGTGAGATCACGTGGACGTTAAAGGGACAGAGAGTGAGATCACGGGAAGATTAAATTGACAGTGTGTGATCACTGGGACGTTAAAGGGACATAGCTTGAGGTCACGCGGAGGTAAAAGGGACAGATTGAGATCACTGGGACGTTAACGGTACAGAGATTGAGATCACGGGGAGGTTAAAGGGACAGAGAGTGAGATCACGGGGATGTTAAAGGGACAGAGAATTCGATCATGGGGAGGTTTAAGGGATAGAGAGTGAGATCAGGGGGAGGTTAATGGGACAGAAAGTGAGATCACGGGGAGGTTAAAGGGACAGAGAGTGAGATCACGGGGAGGTTAAAGGGACAGAGAGTGATATCATGCAGTGGTTTAAGGGATAGAGAGTTAGATGACGTGGAGGTTAAAGGGAAAGAAGTAAGATCAGGGGGAGGTTAATGGGACAGAGAGTGAGATAACAGGGAGGTGAAAGGGACAGAGAGTGAGATCACGGAGAGGTTAAAGGGACAGAGACTGAGAACACGGGGAGTTTAAAGGTAAAGAGAGTGTGATCACGGGGAGGTTAAAAGGACAGAGAGTGAGATCACGGGAAGGTTAAAGGGACAGAGAGTGAGATCACGGGGATGTTAAAGGGACAGAGAATTAGTTCATGGGGAGGTTTAAGGGATAGAGAGTGATATCACGGGCAAGTTAAAGGGACATAGAGTGAGATCAGGGGGAGGTTAATGGGACAGAGAGTGAGATCACGGGGAGGTTAAAGGGACAGAGAATGATATCACGTGGTGGTTTAAGGGATAGAGAGTTAGATGACGCGGAGGTTAAAGGGACAGAGAGTGAGATCAGGGGGAGGTTAATGGGACAGAGAGTGAGATCACAGGGAGGTTAAAGGGACAGAGAGTGAGATCACGGTGAGGTTAAAGGGACAGAGAGTGAGAACACGGGGAGTTTAAAGGTAAAGACAGCGATCACGGGGAGGTTAAAGGGACAGAGAGAGTTAACGGGGAGGTTAAAGTGACAGAGTGAGATCACGGGGAGGTAAAAAGGACAGAGAGTGAGATCACAGGGAGGTTAAAGGGACAGATAGTGAGATCACGAGGAGTTTAAAGGGACAGAGAATGATATCACGTGGTGGTTTAAGGGATAGAGAGTTAGATCACGGTGAGGTTAAAGGGACAGAGAGTGAGATCAGGGGGAGGTTAATGGGACAGAGAGTGAGATCACAGGGAGGTTAAAGGGACAGAGAGTGAGATCACGGTGAGGTTAAAGGGACAGAGAGTGAGATCACGGTGAGGTTAAAGGGACAGAGAGTTAGATCACGTGGAGGCTAAAGGGACAGAGAGTGAGATCAGGGGGAGGTTAATGGGACAGAGAGTGAGATCACAGGGAGGTTAAAGGGACAGAGAGTGAGATCACGGTGAGGTTAAAGGGAGAGAGAGTGAGATCACCGGGAGTTTAAAGGTTAAGACAGCGATCACGGGGAGGTTAAAGGGACAGAGAGAGTTAGCGGGGACGTTAAAGTGACAGAGTGAGATCACGGGGAGGTAAAAAGGACAGAGAGTGAGATCACAGGGAGGTTAAAGGGACAGATAGTGAGATCACGAGGAGTTTAAAGGGACAGAGAGTGAGTTCACGGGGAGGTAAAAGGGACAGAGAATGAGATCACGGGAAGATTAAAGGGACTGAGTGAGATCACGGGGAGGTAAAAGGGACAGAGAGTGAGATCACAGGGAGGTTAAAGGGACAGAGAGTGAGATCACGGTGAGGTTAAAGGGACAGAGAGTGAGAACACGGGGAGTTTAAAGGTAAAGACAGCGATCACGGGGAGGTTAAAGGGACAGAGAGAGTTAACGGGGAGGTTAAAGTGACAGAGTGAGATCACGGGGAGGTAAAAAGGACAGAGAGTGAGATCACAGGGAGGTTAAAGGGACAGATAGTGAGATCACGAGGAGTTTAAAGGGACAGAGAATGATATCACGTGGTGGTTTAAGGGATAGAGAGTTAGATCACGCGGAGGTTAAAGGGACAGAGAGTGAGATCAGGGGGAGGTTAATGGGACAGAGAGTGAGATCACAGGGAGGTTAAAGGGACAGAGAGTGAGATCACGGTGAGGTTAAAGGGACAGAGAGCTAGATCACGGTGAGGTTAAAGGGACAGAGAGTTAGATCACGCGGAGGTTAAAGGGACAGAGAGTGAGATCAGGGGGAGGTTAATGGGACAGAGAGTGAGATCACAGGGAGGTTAAAGGGACAGAGAGTGAGATCACGGTGAGGTTAAAGGGAGAGAGAGTGAGAACACAGGGAGTTTAAAGGTTAAGACAGCGATCACGGGGAGGTTAAAGGGACAGAGAGAGTTAACGGGGACGTTAAAGTGACAGAGTGAGATCACGGGGAGGTAAAAAGGACAGAGAGTGAGATCACAGGGAGGTTAAAGGGACAGATAGTGAGATCACGAGGAGTTTAAAGGGACAGAGAGTGAGTTCACGGGGAGGTAAAGGGACAGAGAATGAGATCACGGGAAGATTAAAGGGACAGAGTGAGATCACGGGGAGGTAAAAGGGACAGAGAGTAAGATCACAGGGAGGTTAAAGGGACAGAGAGTGAGATCACGGGGAGGTTAAAGGGACAGAGATTGAGATCACCGGGAGGTTAAAGGGACAGAGAGTGAGATCACGGGGAGGTTAATGGGAAAGAGGGTGAGATCACGGGAATGTTAATTGGACAGAGATTGAGATCAGGAACAGTTATAGGGACACAGAGTCAGATCAGGGACAGTTAAAGGGACTGAGAGGGAGATCAGGGGGACATTTAAAGGGACAAATAGTGATATCAGGTACAGCTAAAGGTACAGAGAGAGAGCAGGGACTATTAAAGGGACAGAGATTGAGATCGGGGGACAGTTAAAGGAACAGAGAATGAGATCAGGGAAGGTTAAAGGGACAGAGTGAGATCACGGGATGGTTAAATGGAAAGAGAGTGATATGATGGGCAGGTTAAATGTAGAGAGATTGAGAACACATAGAGGTTAAAGGGACAAAGCGTGAGATCACGGGGAGTTTAAATGGACAGTGAGTGAGATCACGGGGAGGTTAAAGGGACAGAATGATATCACGGGGAGGTTAAAGGGACAGAGAGAGATCACGGGGTGGTTATTGGGTCAGAGAGTGAGATCACGGGGAGGTTAATGGGACAGAGAGTGAGATCACGGGGAGTTTAAAGGGACAGAGAATGAGATCACGGGCAGGTTAAAGGGAGAGAGATTGAGATCACGGGAAGATTAAAGGGACAGAGTGAGATCACGGGGACGTGAAAGGGACAGAGAGTGAGATCACGGGGAGGTTCAAGGGACATTGAGTGCGATCACTGGGAGGTTAAAGGGACAGAGAGTGAGAGCACGGGGAGGTTAAAGGGACAGAGAGTGAGATCACGGGTAGTTTAAAGGGACAGAGATTGTGATCATGGGGAGGTTTAGGAGACAGAGAGTGAGATCACGGGAAGTTTAAAGGGACAGAGAGTGAGATTACGGGGATGGGAAAGGGACAGAGAGCTAGATCAGGGGGAGGTTAAAGGGACAGAGAGTGAGATCACGGGAAGTTTAAAGGGACAGAGTGTGAGATCACGGGGTGGTTAAAGGGACAGTGAGAGATTATGAGGAGGTTAAAGTGACAGAGAGAGATCATGGGGAGGTTAAAGTGACAGAGACTGAGATCACGGGGAGATTAAAGGGATAGAGAGTGAGATCACGGGGAGGTTAAATGGAAAGAGAGTGAGATCACTGGGAATTTAAAGGGACAGAGATTTAGATCACGGGGAGGTTTACGGGACAGAGAGTGAGATCACGGTCAGGTTAATGGGACAGAGAGAGATTACGGGGAGGTTAATGCGACAGAGAGTGAGATCACGGAGAGGTTAATGGGACAGAGAGTGAGATCACTGGGACGTAAAAGGTACAGAGAGTGAGATCACGGGGAAGTTAAAGGGACAGAGAGTGAGATCATGGGGAGGTTAAAGGGACAGAGAGTGAGATCATGGGGAGGTTAAAGGGACAGAGAGTGAGATCATGGGGAGGTTAAATGGACAGAGATTGAGATCACGGGAAGATTAAATGGACAGAGTGAGATCACGGGGACGTTAAAGGGACAGAGATTGAGATCACGGGGAGGTCAAAGGGACAGAGTGAGATCACTGGGACGTTAAAGGGACAGAGTTTGAGCTCACGGGTCGGTTAAAGGGACAGAGAGTGAGATCACAGTGATGTTAAAGGGACAGAGAGTTAGATCACGGGGAGGTTTAAGGAATAGAGAGTGAGATCACGGGAACGTTAAGGGGTCAGAGAGTGACATCAGGGGGAGGTTATTGGGACAGAGAGTGAGATCACGGGGAGGTTAAAGGGACAGAGAGTGAGATCACGGGGAGATTATAAGGACAGAGAGTGATATCACGCGGAGGTTTAAACAATAGAGAGTGAGATCACTGTGTGTTTCATGGGACAGAGAGTGAGAAGACGGGTAGTTTAAAGGGAAAGACAGAGATCATAGGGAGGTTAAAGGGACAGAGAGTGAGATCACGGGGATGTTAAAGGGACGGAGATAGTTAACGGGGAGGTTAAAGCGAATGAGGGAGATCACGGGGAGGTGAAAGGGACAGAGGATGAGATCACGGGAAGATTAAAGGGACAGAGTGAGAACATGGGGAGGTAAAAGGGACAGAGAGAGAGATCTCAGGGAGATGAAAGGGACAGAGAATGAGATGACGGGGAGGTTAAAGGGACAGAGAGTCAGATCAGGGACAGTTAAAGAGACTGAGAAGGAGATCGGGGGACAGTTAAAGGGACAAAGAGTGATATCAGGGACAGCTGAAGGGACAGATAGAGAGCAGGCACCATGAAAGGGACAGAGAGTGAGATCACGGGGAGGTTAAAGGCACAGAGAGTGAGACCATGGGGAGGTTAAAGGGACAGAGAGTGAGATGAAGGGGAGGTTAATGGGAAAGAGAGTAGGACCACGGGGAGTTTAAAGGGACAGGGAATGAGATCACGGGCAGGTTAAAGGGACAGAGATTGATATCACGGGGAGTTTAAAGCGACAGAGAGAGAGATCATGGGGAAGTTAAAGGGAAAGAGAGTAAGATCACTGTGAGGTTAAAGGGACAGAGAGCAAGATCACGGGGAGGTTAAAGGGACAGAGAGTGAGATCAGGGGCAGGTTAAAGGGACAGAGAGTGAGGTCAAAGGGAGGTTAAAGGGACATAGAGCTAGGTCAGGGAGGTTAAAGGGACAGAGAGTGGGATCACGGGGAGGTTAAAGGGACAGAGAGTGAGATCACGGGGAGGTTAATGGGACAGAGAGTGAGATCACATGGACGTTAAAGGGACTGAGAGTGAGATCACGGGGAAGTTAAAGGGACAGAGAGAGAGATCACGGGGAGGTGAAAGGGACAGAGAATGAGATCATGGGGAGTTTAAATGAACAGAGATTGAGATCACGGGGAGGTTAATGGGACAGAGAGTCAGATCACGGGTAGGTTAAAGGGACAGAGAGTGAGAGCACGGGATGGTTAAAGGGACAGAGAGCGAGATCACGGTGAGGTTAAAGGGACAGAGAGTGAGAACACGGGGAGTTTAAAGGTAAAGACAGCGATCACGGGGAGGTTAAAGGGACAGAGAGAGTTAACGGGGAGGTTAAAGTGACAGAGTGAGATCACGGGGAGGTAAAAAGGACAGAGAGTGAGATCACAGGGAGGTTAAAGGGACAGATAGTGAGAGCACGAGGAGTTTAAAGGGACAGAGAATGATATCACGTGGTGGTTTAAGGGATAGAGAGTTAGATCACGCGGAGGTTAAAGGGACAGAGAGTGAGATCAGGGAGAGGTTAATGGGACAGAGAGTGAGATCACAGGGAGGTTAAAGGGACAGAGAGTGAGATCACGGTGAGGTTAAAGGGACAGAGAGTGAGATTACGGGGATGGGAAAGGGACAGAGAGCTAGATCAGGGGGAGGTTAAAGGGACAGAGAGTGAGATCACGGGAAGTTTAAAGGGACAGAGAGTGAGATTACGGGGATGGGAAAGGGACAGAGAGCTAGATCAGGGGGAGGTTAAAGGGACAGAAAGTGAGATTACCGGTAGGTTACCGGGACAATGAGTGAGACTACGGGGAGGTTAAAGGGACAGAGAGTGAAATCACGGAGAGGTTAAAGGGACATAGAGAGAAATCACGGGGAGGTTAAAGGGACGGAGAGTGAAATCACTGGGACGTTAAAGGGACAGAGATTGAGATCACGGGGAGGTTAAAGGGACAGAGTGAGATCACTGGGACGTTAAAGGGATAGAGATTGAGATTACGCGGAGGTTAAAGGGACAGAGAGTGACATCACAGGGAGGTTAAAGGGACAGAGTGAGATCACTGGGACGTTAAAGGGTTAGAGATTGAGATCACGGGGAGGTAAAAGTGACAGAGAGTGAGATCACAGGTAGGTTAACGGGACAATGAGTGAGATTACGGGGATGTTAAAGGGTAAGAGAATGAGATCACATGGAGGGTAAAGGGACAGAGAGTGACACCTCGGTAAGTTTAAAGGGACAGAGAGTGAGAACACGGGGAGTTTAAAGGGAAAGACAGAGATCACTGGGAGATTAAAGGGACAGAGTGTGAGATCACGGGGTGGTTAAAGGGACAGTGAGAGATTATGAGGAGGTTAAAGTGACAGAGAGAGATCATGGGGAGGTTAAAGTGACAGAGACTGAGATCACGGGGAGGTTTAAGGGATAGAGAGTGAGATCACGGGGAGGTTAAATGGAAAGAGAGTGAGATCACTGGGAATTTAAAGGGACAGAGATTTAGATCACGGGGAGGTTTACGGGACAGAGAGTGAAATCACGGTCAGGTTAATGGGACAGAGAGAGATTACGGGGAGGTTAATGCGACAGAGAGTGAGATCACGGGGAGGTTAATGGGACAGAGAGTGAGATCATTGGGACGTAAAAGGGACAGAGAGTGAGATCACGGGGAAGTTAAAGGGACAGAGAGTGAGATCATGGGGAGGTTAAAGGGACAGAGAGTGAGATCATGGGGAGGTTAATGTGACAGAGAGTGAGATGACGGGGAGGTGAAAGGGACAGAGAATGAGATCACAGGGAGGTTAAAGTGACAGAGAGAGAGATCACGGGCAGGTTAAATGGACAGAGATTGAGATCACGGGAAGATTAAATGGACAGAGTGAGATCACGGGGACGTTAAAGGGACAGAGATTGAGATCACGGGGAGGTCAAAGGGACAGAGTGAGATCACTGGGACGTTAAAGGGACAGAGTTTGAGCTCACGGGTCGGTTAAAGGGACAGAGAGTGAGATCACAGTGATGTTAAAGGGACAGAGAGTTAGATCACGGGGAGGTTTAAGGAATAGAGAGTGAGATCACGGGAACGTTAAGGGGACAGTGAGTGACATCAGGGGGAGGTTATTGGGACAGAGAGTGAGATCACGGGGAGGTTAAAGGGACAGAGAGTGAGATCACGGGGAGATTATAAGGACAGAGAGTGATATCACGCGGAGGTTTAAACAATAGAGAGTGAGATCACTGTGTGTTTAATGGGACAGAGAGTGAGAAGACGGGTAGTTTAAAGGGAAAGACAGAGATCATAGGGAGGTTAAAGGGACAGAGAGTGAGATCACGGGGATGTTAAAGGGACGGAGATAGTTAACGGGGAGGTTAAAGCGAATGAGGGAGATCACGGGGAGGTTAAAGGCACAGAGAGTGAGACCATGGGGAGGTTAAAGGGACAGAGAGTGAGATGAAGGGGAGGTTAATGGGAAAGAGAGTAGGACCACGGGGAGTTTAAAGGAACAGGGAATGAAATCACGGGCAGGTTAAAGGGACAGAGATTGATATCACGGGGAGTTTAAAGCGACAGAGAGAGAGATCATGGGGAAGTTAAAGGGAAAGAGAGTAAGATCACTGTGAGGTTAAAGGGACAGAGAGCAAGATCACGGGGAGGTTAAAGGGACAGAGAGTGAGATCAGGGGCAGGTTAAAGGGACAGAGAGTGAGATCAAAGGGAGGTTAAAGGGACATAGAGCTAGGTCAGGGAGGTTAAAGGGACAGAGAGTGGGATCACGGGGAGGTTAAAGGGACAGAGAGTGAGATCACGGGGAGGTTAATGGGACAGAGAGTGAGATCACATGGACGTTAAAGGGACTGAGAGTGAGATCACGGGGAAGTTAAAGGGACAGAGAGAGAGATCACGGGGAGGTGAAAGGGACAGAGAATGAGATCACGGGGAGTTTAAATGAACAGAGATTGAGATCACGGGGAGGTTAATGGGACAGAGAGTCAGATCACGGGTAGGTTAAAGGGACAGAGAGTGAGAGCACGGGATGGTTAAAGGGACAGAGAGCGAGATCACGGTGAGGTTAAAGGGACAGAGAGTGAGAACACGGGGAGTTTAAAGGTAAAGACAGCGATCACGGGGAGGTTAAAGGGACAGAGAGAGTTAACGGGGAGGTTAAAGTGACAGAGTGAGATCACGGGGAGGTAAAAAGGACAGAGAGTGAGATCACAGGGAGGTTAAAGGGACAGATAGTGAGAGCACGAGGAGTTTAAAGGGACAGAGAATGATATCACGTGGTGGTTTAAGGGATAGAGAGTTAGATCACGCGGAGGTTAAAGGGACAGAGAGTGAGATCAGGGAGAGGTTAATGGGACAGAGAGTTAGATCACGCGGAGGTTAAAGGGACAGAGAGTGAGATCAGGGGGAGGTTAATGGGACAGAGTGTGAGAACACGGGGAGTTTAAAGGTAAAGACAGCGATCACGGGGAGGTTAAAGGGACAGAGAGAGTTAACGGGGAGGTTAAAGTGACAGAGTGAGATCACAGGGAGGTTAAAGGGACAGATAGTGAGAGCACGAGGAGTTTAAAGGGACAGAGAATGATATCACGTGGTGGTTTAAGGGATAGAGAGTTAGATCACGCGGAGGTTAAAGGGACAGAGAGTGAGATCAGGGGGAGGTTAATGGGACAGAGAGTGAGATCACAGGGAGGTTAAAGGGACAGAGAGTGAGATCACGGTGAGGTTAAAGGGACAGAGAGTGAGATCACGGTGAGGTTAAAGGGACAGAGAGTTAGATCACGCGGAGGTTAAAGGGACAGAGAGTGAGATCAGGGGGAGGTTAATGGGACAGAGAGTGAGATCACGGTGAGGTTAAAGGGAGAGAGAGTGAGAACACAGGGAGTTTAAAGGTTAAGACAGCGATCACGGGGAGGTTAAAGGGACAGAGAGAGTTAACGGGGACGTTAAAGTGACAGAATGAGATCACGGGGAGGTAAAAAGGACAGAGAGTGAGATCACAGGGAGGTTAAAGGGACAGATAGTGAGATCACGAGGAGTTTAAAGGGACAGAGAGTGAGTTCACGGGGAGGTAAAAGGGACAGAGAATGAGATCACGGGAAGATTAAAGGGACAGAGTGAGATCACGGGGAGGTAAAAGGGACAGAGAGTAAGATCACAGGGAGGTTAAAGGGACAGAGAGTGAGATCACGGGGAGGTTAAAGGGACAGAGATTGAGATCACCGGGAGGTTAAAGGGACAGAGAGTGAGATCACGGGGAGGTTAATGGGAAAGAGGGTGAGATCACGGGAATGTTAATTGGACAGAGATTGAGATCAGGAACAGTTATAGGGACACAGAGTCAGATCAGGGACAGTTAAAGGGACTGAGAGGGAGATCAGGGGGACATTTAAAGGGACAAATAGTGATATCAGGTACAGCTAAAGGTACAGAGAGAGAGCAGGGACTATTAAAGGGACAGAGATTGAGATCGGGGGACAGTTAATGGAACAGAGAATGAGATCAGGGAAGGTTAAAGGGACAGAGTGAGATCACGGGATGGTTAAATGGAAAGAGAGTGATATGATGGGCAGGTTAAATGTAGAGAGATTTAGAACACATAGAGGTTAAAGGGACAAAGGGTGAGATCACGGGGAGTTTAAATGGACAGTGAGTGAGATCACGGGGAGGTTAAAGGGACAGAATGATATCACGGGGAGGTTAAAGGGACAGAGAGAGATCACGGGGTGGTTATTGGGTCAGAGAGTGAGATCACGGGGAGGTTAATGGGACAGAGAGTGAGATCACGGGGAGTTTAAAGGGACAGAGAATGAGATCACGGGCAGGTTAAAGGGAGAGAGATTGAGATCACGGGAAGATTAAAGGGACAGAGTGAGATCACGGGGACGTGAAAGGGACAGAGAGTGAGATCACGGGGAGGTTCAAGGGACATTGAGTGCGATCACTGGGAGGTTAAAGGGACAGAGAGTGAGAGCACGGGGAGGTTAAAGGGACAGAGAGTGAGATCACGGGTAGTTTAAAGGGACAGAGATTGTGATCATGGGGAGGTTTAGGAGACAGAGAGTGAGATCACGGGAAGTTTAAAGGGACAGAGAGTGAGATTACGGGGATGGGAAAGGGACAGAGAGCTAGATCAGGGGGAGGTTAAAGGGACAGAAAGTGAGATTACCGGTAGGTTACCGGGACAATGAGTGAGACTACGGGGAGGTTAAAGGGACAGAGAGTGAAATCACGGAGAGGTTAAAGGGACATAGAGAGAAATCACGGGGAGGTTAAAGGGACGGAGAGTGAAATCACTGGGACGTTAAAGGGACAGAGATTGAGATCACGGGGAGGTTAAAGGGACAGAGTGAGATCACTGGGACGTTAAAGGGATAGAGATTGAGATTACGCGGAGGTTAAAGGGACAGAGAGTGACATCACGGGGAGGTTAAAGGGACAGAGTGAGATCACTGGGACGTTAAAGGGATAGAGATTGAGATCACGGGGAGGTAAAAGTGACAGAGAGTGAGATCACAGGTAGGTTAACGGGACAATGAGTGAGATTACGGGGATGTTAAAGGGTAAGAGAATGAGATCACATGGAGGGTAAAGGGACAGAGAGTGACACCTCGGTAAGTTTAAAGGGACAGAGAGTGAGAACACGGGGAGTTTAAAGGGAAAGACAGAGATCACTGGGAGATTAAAGGGACAGAGTGTGAGATCACGGGGTGGTTAAAGGGACAGTGAGAGATTATGAGGAGGTTAAAGTGACAGAGAGAGATCATGGGGAGGTTAAAGTGACAGAGACTGAGATCACGGGGAGGTTTAAGGGATAGAGAGTGAGATCACGGGGAGGTTAAATGGAAAGAGAGTGAGATCACTGGGAATTTAAAGGGACAGAGATTTAGATCACGGGGAGGTTTACGGGACAGAGAGTGAGATCACGGTCAGGTTAATGGGACAGAGAGAGATTACGGGGAGGTTAATGCGACAGAGAGTGAGATCACGGGGAGGTTAATGGGACAGAGAGTGAGATCACTGGGACGTAAAAGGGACAGAGAGTGAGATCACGGGGAAGTTAAAGGGACAGAGAGTGAGATCATGGGGAGGTTAAAGGGACAGAGAGTGAGATCATGGGGAGGTTAATGTGACAGAGATTGAGCTCACGGGTCGGTTAAAGGGACAGAGAGTTAGATCACGGGGATGTTTAAGGAATAGAGAGTGAGATCACGGGAACGTTAAGGGGACAGAGAGTGACATCAGGGGGAGGTTATTGGGACAGAGATTGAGATCACGGGGAGGTTAAAGGGACAGAGAGTGAGATCACGGGGAGATTATAAGGACAGAGAGTGATATCACGCGGAGGTTTAAACAATAGAGAGTGAGATCACTGTGTGTTTCATGGGACAGAGAGTGAGAAGACGGGTAGTTTAAAGGGAAAGACAGAGATCATAGGGAGGTTAAAGGGACAGAGAGTGAGATCACGGGGATGTTAAAGGGACGGAGATAGTTAACGGGGAGGTTAAAGCGAATGAGGGAGATCACGGGGAGGTGAAAGGGACAGAGGATGAGATCACGGGAAGATTAAAGGGACAGAGTGAGAACATGGGGAGGTAAAAGGGACAGAGAGTGAGATGAAGGGGAGGTTAATGGGAAAGAGAGTAGGACCACGGGGAGTTTAAAGGGACAGGGAATGAGATCACGGGCAGGTTAAAGGGACAGAGATTGATATCACGGGGAGTTTAAAGCGACAGAGAGAGAGATCATGGGGAAGTTAAAGGGAAAGAGAGTAAGATCACTGTGAGGTTAAAGGGACAGAGAGCAAGATCACGGGGAGGTTAAAGGGACAGAGAGTGAGATCACGGGGAGGTTAACGGGACAGAGAGTCAGATCACGGGTAGGTTAAAGGGACAGAGAGTGAGATCACGGGATGGTTAAAGGGACAGAGAGCGAGATCACGGTGAGGTTAAAGGGACAGAGAGTGAGATCACGGGGAGGTAAATGGGACAGAGAGTGAGATCATGGGGAGGTTAATGGGACAGAGAGTGAGATCACATGGACGTTAAAGGGACTGAGAGTGAGATCACGGGGAGGTTAAAGGGACAGTGAGTGAGATCACGGGGAGGTGAAAGGGACAGTGAGTGAGATCACAGGGAGGTTAAAGGGACAGAGAGTGAGATCACGGGGAGGTTACAATGACAGAGAGTGAGATCACGGGAAGGTTAAAGGGAAAGAGAGTGAGATCACGGGGTGGTTAAAGGGAAAGAGACAGAGATTTACGGGGGGGTTAAAGGGACAGAGAGTGAGATCACGGGGAGGTTAAAGGGACAGAGAGTGAGATCAGGGGCAGTTTAATGGGACGGACAGTGAGATCAGGGATTTTTAAAGGGACAGAGAGTGAGATCACGGTGTGGTTTTAGAGACAGAGAGTGAGATAATCGGGAGGTTAATGGGAAAGAGAGTGAGATCATGGGGAGTTTAAAGAGGGAGCGAGACATCAAGTGGACGTTAAAGGGACAGAGAGTGAGATCACGGGGAGGTTAAAGGGACAGAGAGTGAGATGAAGGGGAGGTTAATGGGAAAGAGAGTAGGACCACGGGGAGTTTAAAGGGACAGGGAATGAGATCACGGGCAGGTTAAAGGGACAGAGATTGATATCACGGGGAGTTTAAAGCGACAGAGAGAGAGATCATGGGGAAGTTAAAGGGAAAGAGAGTAAGATCACTGTGAGGTTAAAGGGACAGAGAGCAAGATCACGGGGAGGTTAAAGGGACAGAGAGTGAGATCACGGGGAGGTTAACGGGACAGAGAGTCAGATCACGGGTAGGTTAAAGGGACAGAGAGTGAGATCACGGGATGGTTAAAGGGACAGAGAGCGAGATCACGGTGAGGTTAAAGGGACAGAGAGTGAGATCACGGGGAGGTAAATGGGACAGAGAGTGAAATCATGGGGAGGTTAATGGGACAGAGAGTGAGATCACATGGACGTTAAAGGGACTGAGAGTGAGATCACGGGGAGGTTAAAGGGACAGTGAGTGAGATCACGGGGAGGTGAAAGGGACAGTGAGTGAGATCACAGGGAGGTTAAAGGGACAGAGAGTGAGATCACGGGGAGGTTACAATGACAGAGAGTGAGATCACGGGAAGGTTAAAGGGAAAGAGAGTGAGATCACTGGGTGGTTAAAGGGAAAGAGACAGAGATTTACGGGGGGGTTAAAGGGACAGAGAGTGAGATCACGGGGAGGTTAAAGGGACAGAGAGTGAGATCAGGGGCAGTTTAATGGGACGGACAGTGAGATCAGGGATTTTTAAAGGGACAGAGAGTGAGATCACGGTGTGGTTTTAGAGACAGAGAGTGAGATAATCGGGAGGTTAATGGGAAAGAGAGTGAGATCATGGGGAGTTTAAAGAGGGAGCGAGACATCAAGTGGACGTTAAAGGGACAGAGAGTGAGATCACGGGGAGGTTAAAGGGACAGAGAGTGAGATCATGGGGAGGATAAAGGGACATTGAGTGATCACGAGGAGGTTAAAGGGACAGAGTGTGAGATCAGGGGGAGGTTAAATGGACAGAGAGTATGATTACGAGGAGGTTACAGGGACATAAAGTGAACCACGGATAAGTTAAAGGGATAGAGAGTGAGATCACGGGGAGTTTAAAGGGACAGAGAGTGAGCTCACTGGGTGGTTAAAGCGACAGAGAGTGATATCACGGGGAGGTTAAAGGGACAGAGATTGAGATCAATGGGAGTTTAAAGGGGCAGAGAGTGAGATCACCGGGAGGTTAAATAGACAGAGATTGAGATCACGGGGAGGTTAAAGGGACATAGAGTGAGATCACGGGGAGGGTAAAGAGACAGAGAGTGAGATCACGGGGAGGTTAAAGGGACAGAGAGTGAGTTAAAGGGGAGGTTAATGGGACAGAGAGTGAGATCACGGGCACGTGAAATGGTAGTGAATGAGATCACGGTGAGTTTATAGGGACAGAGAGTGAGATCATGGGGAGGTTAAAGGGACAGAGAGTGAGATCACGGGGAGGTTAAAGGGACAGAGGGTGAAATCACGGGGAGGTTATAGGGAAAGAGACTTAGATCACGGGGCGGTTAAAGAGAGAGAGAGTGAGATCACGGGGAGGTTAAAGGGACAGAGAGTGAGATCAGGGGGAGGTTAAAGGGACAGAGGGTGAAATCACGGGGAGGTTATAGGGAAAGAGACTTAGATCACGGGGAGGTTAAAGGGACAGAGAGTGAGATCACGGGGAGGTTAAAGGGACAGTGAGTGAGATCACGGGGAGGTGAAAGGGACAGTGAGTGAGATCACAGGGAGGTTAAAGGGACAGAGAGTGAGATCACGGGGAGGTTACAATGACAGAGAGTGAGATCACGGGAAGGTTAAAGGGAAAGAGAGTGAGATCACTGGGTGGTTAAAGGGAAAGAGACAGAGATTTACGGGGGGGTTAAAGGGACAGAGAGTGAGATCACGGGGAGGTTAAAGGGACAGAGAGTGAGATCAGGGGCAGTTTAATGGGACGGACAGTGAGATCAGGGATTGTTAAAGGGACAGAGAGTGAGATCACGGTGTTGTTTTAGAGACAGAGAGTGAGATAATCGGGAGGTTAATGGGAAAGAGAGTGAGATCATGGGGAGTTTAAAGAGGGAGCGAGACATCAAGTGGACGTTAAAGGGACAGAGAGTGAGATCACGGGGAGGTTAAAGGGACAGAGAGTGAGATCATGGGGAGGATAAAGGGACATTGAGTGATCACGAGGAGGTTAAAGGGACAGAGTGTGAGATCAGGGGGAGGTTAATGGGACAGAGAGTGTGATTACGGGGAGGTTACAGGGACATAAAGTGAGACCACGGATAAGTTAAAGGGATAGAGAGTGAGATCACGGGGAGTTTAAAGGGACAGAGAGTGAGCTCACTGGGTGGTTAAAGCGACAGAGAGTGATATCACGGGGAGGTTAAAGGGACAGAGATTGAGATCAATGGGAGTTTAAAGGGGCAGAGAGTGTGATCACCGGGAGGTTAAATAGACAGAGATTGAGATCACGGGGAGGTTAAAGGGACATAGAGTGAGATCACGGGGAGGGTAAAGAGACAGAGAGTGAGATCACGGGGAGGTTAAAGGGACAGAGAGTGAGTTAAAGGGGAGGTTAATGGGACAGAGAGTGAGATCACGGGCACGTGAAATGGTAGTGAATGAGATCACGGTGAGTTTATAGGGACAGAGAGTGAGATCATGGGGAGGTTAATGGGACAGAGAGAGAGATCAAGGGGAGTTTAAAGGGGCAGAGAGTGAGAATAATGGGAGGTTAAAGGGACAGAGAGTGAGATCACGGAGAGGTAAAAGGAACAGAGAGTGAGATCACGGGGGGGCTAAAGGGACAGAGAGTGAGATCACGGGAAGTTTAAAGGGACAGTGAGTGAGCTCACTGGGTGGTTAAAGGGACAGGGAGTGAGATCACGGGGATGTTAAAGGGGCAGAGATTAAGATCACGGGGAGGTTAAAGGTACAGAGAGAGAGATCACGGGGAGGTTTAAGAGAGAGTGAGATCACGGGGAGGTTAAAGGGAAAGAGAGAGAGATCACGGGGAGTTTAAAGGGTCAGAGAGTGAGAATACTGGGAGGTTAAAGGGACAGAGAGTTAGATCAAGGGGAGTTTAAAGGGGCAGAGAGTGAGAATACTAGCAGGTTAAAGGGACAGAGAGTCAGATCACGGGGAGTTTAAAGGGTCAAAGTGAGAATCACGGGGAGTTTAAAGGGACAGAGAGTGAGATCACGGGAGGTTAAAGAGAGAGAGAGATCACGGGGAGGTTAAAGGGACAGAGAGTGAGATCACGGGGAGGTAAAAGGATAAGAGAGTGAGATCACGGGGAGGTTAAAGGGACAGAGAGTGAGATCACGGGGAGTTTATAGGGACAGAAATTGAGACACACTGGGTGGTTAAAGGGACAGAGATTGAGATCACGGGGATGTGAAAGGGACAGAGAGTGAGATCACTGGGAGGTTAAAGGGACAGTGAGTGAGATCATGGGGAGGTTAAAGGGACAGAGAGTGAGATAATGGGGAGGTTAATGGGACAGAGAGTGAGATCACTGTGAGGTTAAAGGGACAGAGAGAGACATCAAGGGGACGTTAAAGGGACAGAGTGTGAGATCACGGTAAGGTTAAAGGAACAGAGAGTGAGATCACGGGGGGGCTAAAGGGAAAGAGAGTGAGATCACTGGGTGGTTAAAGGGACAGGGAGTGAGATCACGGGGATGTTAAATGGACAGAGAGTTAGATCACGGTGAGGTTAAAGGGACAGAGATTGAGATCACGGGGAGGTTAAAGGAGCAGGGAGTGAGTCACTGGGAGGTTAATGGGACAAAGTGAGAGATCACGGGGATTTTAAAGGGACAGAGAGTGATATCACGGGAGGTTTAAGAGAGAGAGATCACGGGGAGGTTAAAGGGACAGAGAGTGAGATCACGGGGAGGTTTAAGGGACAGAGAGTGAAATCACTGGGAATTTAATGGGGCTGAGAGTGAGATCACGGGGAGGTTAAAGAGACAGAGAGTGAGATGACGGAGTAGTTAAAGGGACAGTGAGTGCGATCGGGGGAGGTTAAAGGGACAGAGAGACTTCAAGGAGACGTTAAAGGGACAGGGAGTGAGATCACGCGGAGGTTAAAGCGACAGAGAGTGAGATCACGGGGATGATAAAGGGACAGTGTGTGAGATCACGGGATGGTTAAAGGGACAGAGAGTGAGATCATGTGGAGGTTAAAAGGCCAGACAGTGAGATCACGAGGAGGTTGAAGGGACAGAGAGTGAGATCACGTGGAGGTTAAAGGGACAGAGAGTGATCACGAGGAGGTTAAGTGGACAGAGCGTGAAATCACAGGGACGTTAAAGGGGCAGAGAATGAGAACACGGGTAAGTTAATGGGACAGAGAGTGAGATCACCGGGAGGTTAAAGGGACAGAGAGAGAGATCACGGTGAGTTAAAAGGGACAGAGAGTGAAATCATGGGGAGGTTAAAGGGACAGTGAGTGAGATCACTGGGAGGTTAAAGGTACACAGAGTGAGATCACGGGGAGGTTAAAGTGACAGAGAGTGAGAGCACGTGGAGGTTAAAGGGACTGAGAGTGAGATCAGGGGGAGTTTAAAGGGACAGTGAGTGAGATCACTGGGAGGTTAAAGGTAGAGAGAGTGAGATCACGGGGAGTTTAAAGGGACAGACAGTGAGATCATGGGGACGTTAAAGGGACAGAGAGTGAGATCACGGGGAGGTTAAATGTACAGAGAGTGAGATCACGGGGAGGTTAAAGGTAACGACAGTGATCACGGGGAGGTTAAAGGGACAGAGTGTGAGATCACGGGCAGGTTTAAGGGACTGAGCGTGAGATCACGGGGAGGTTAAAGGGACAGAGAATGAGATCATGGGGAGGTTAAAGGGACAGAGAGTGAGATCATGGGGTGGTCAAAGGGACAGAGAGTGAGATCACGGAGAGGATATTGGGACAGAGAGTGAGATCAAGGGGAGGTTAAAATGACAGAGAGAGAGATCACTGGGAGTTTAAAGGGTCAGAGAGTGAGATCACGGGGTGGTTAAAGTGACAGAGAGTGAGATCAGGGGGATGATTAAGGGACAGAGAGTGAGATCACGGAGAGGATAAAGGAACAGAGAGTGAGATCACTGGGTGGTTAAAGGGAGAGAGAGTGAGATCACGGGGAGGTTAAAGGAACAAAGAGTGAGCTCCATGACAGGTTAAAGGGAGAGAGAGTGAGACCACAGGGTGTTTAAAGGGACAGGGAGTGAGATCACGGGGATGTTGATTGGAAAGAGAGTGAGATCACGGGGAGGTTAAAGAGAGAGTGAGATCACAGGGAGGCTTAAGGGAAAGAGAGAGAGATCACGGGGAGGTTAAAGGGACAGAGAGAGAGATCACGGGGAATTTAAAGGGGCAGAGAGTGATAATACTGGGATGTTAAAGGGACAGAGATTGAGATCACGGGGAGTTTAAAGGGGCAGAGAGTGAGAATACAGGGAGGTTAAATGGACAGAGAGTGAGATCACGGGGAGGTTAAAGGGGCAGGGAGGAATATCACGGGGAGGTTAATGGGACAAAGTGAGAGATCACGGGTAGTTTAAAGGGACAGAGAGTGAGATCACGGGAGGTTAGAGAGAGAGAGAGATCACGGGGAGGTTAAAGGGACAGAGAGTGAGATCACGGGGAGATTAAAGGGAGAGAGAGTGAGATCACGGGAAGGTAAAAGGGACAGAGAGTGAGATCACGGGGAGGTTACAGGAACAGAGGGTGAGATCACGAGCAGTTTAAAGGGATAGCGAGTGAGATCACGGGGAGGTTAAAGGGACAGAGAGAGAGATCACGGGGAGTTTAAAGGGATAGAGAGTGAGATCACGGGGAGGTTAAAGGGACAGAGAGTGAGATCAGGGGCAGTTTAAAGGGACAGAGAGTGCGATCACGGGGAGTTTAAAGGGACTGAGAGTGAGATTACGGGGAGGTTACAGGGACATAAAGTGAGACCACGGATGGGATAAAGGGATAGAGAGTGAGATCACGGGGAGGTTAAAGGGACAGAGAGTGAGATAATGGGGAGGTTAATGGGACAGAGAGTGAGATCACGGGGAGGTTAAAGGGACAGAGAGACATCAAGGTAACGTGAATGGGACAGAGAGTGAGATCACGGGGAATTTAAAGGGACAGAGAGTGAGATCACGGGGAGGTTAAAGGGACAGAGAGACATCAAGGGAACGTGAATGGGACAGAGAGTGAGATCACGGGGAATTTAAAGGGACAGAGAGTGAGATCACGGGGAGGCTAAAGAGATGGAGAGTGAGATCACGGGTAGGATAACGGGATAGATAGTGAGATCACGGGAAGGTTAAAGGGACAGAGAGTGAGATCACGGAAGGATAAAGGGACAGTGAGTGATCACGAGGAGGTTAAAGGGAAAAAGACTGAGATCACTGGGAGTTTAAAGGGGCAGAGAGTGAGATCACGGGGAGGTTAAATAGACAGAGATTGAGATCACGGGGAGGTTAAAGGGACATAGAGTGAGATCACGGGGAGGGTAAAGAGACAGAGAGTGAGATCACGGGGAGGTTAAAGGGACAGAGAGTGAGTTAAAGGGGAGGTTAATGGGACAGAGAGTGAGATCACGGGCACGTTAAAGGGTAGTGAGTGAGATCACGGTGAGTTTATAGGGACAGAAAGTGAGATCATGGGGAGGTTAATGGGACAGAGAGAGAGAGATCAAGGGGAGTTTAAAGGGACAGTGAGTGAGATCACGGGGAGGTTAAAGGGACAGAGAGTGAGATAATGGGGAGGTTAATGGGACAGAGAGTGAGATCACTGTGAGGTTAAAGGGACAGAGAGACATCAAGGGGACGTTAAAGGGACAGAGAGTGAGATCACGGTAAGGTTAAAGGAACAGAGAGTGAGATCACGGGGGGGCTAAAGGGAAAGAGAGTGAGATCACTGGGAGGTTAAAGGGACAGGGAGTGAGATCACGGGGATGTTAAATGGACAGAGAGTTAGATCCCGGTGAGGTTAAAGGGACAGAGATTGAGATCACGGGGAGGTTAAAGGAGCAGGGAGTGAGTCACTGGGAGGTTAATGGGACAAAGTGAGAGATCACGGGGAGGTTAAAGGGACAGAGAGTGAGATCACAGGGAGGTTTAAGGGACAGAGAGTGAGATCACTGGGAATTTAATGGGGCTGAGAGTGAGATCACGGGGAGGTTAAAGAGACAGAGAGTGAGATGACGGAGTAGTTAAAGGGACAGAGAGTGCGATCGGGGGAGGTTAAAGGGACAGAGAGACATCAAGGAGACGTTAAAGGGACAGAGAGTGAGATCACGGGGAGGTGAAAGGGACAGAAATTGAGATCACGGGGAGGTTAAAGGGACAGAGATTGAGATCACGGGGAGATTAATGGGTCAGAGAGTGAGATCACGGGGAGGTGAAATGGAAAGAGATTGAGATCACGGGAAGATCAAATGGACTGAGTGAGATCACTGGGACGTTAAAGGTACAGAGATTGAGATCACGGGTAGGTTAATGGGACAGAGAGTGAGATCACGGGGAGGTTAAAGGGATTGAGATTGAGATCACGGGCAGGTTAAAGGGTCAGAGAGTGAGATCACGGGGAGGTTAAAGGGATATAGAGTGATATCACGGGGAGGTTT
Organism: Cetorhinus maximus; assembly: GCF_964194155.1. Lineage (NCBI taxonomy): Eukaryota > Metazoa > Chordata > Chondrichthyes > Lamniformes > Cetorhinidae > Cetorhinus > Cetorhinus maximus. Next base: position 60,070 of record NW_027597564.1, read on the forward strand.
AAGGGATAGAGAGTGAGATCACGGGAAAGTTAAGGGGACAGAGAGTGAGATCATGGGTAGGTTAAAGGGACAGAGGGTGAGATAACGGGAATGTTAATTGGACAGAGATTGAGATCAGGGATTGTTAAAGGGACAGAGATTCAGATCACGGGGAGGTTAAAGGGACAGAGAGTGAGATCACGGGGTGATTAAAGGGACAGAGAGAGATTACGGGGAGGTTAAACCGACAGAGATCAGGGGGAGGTTAAAGGGACAGATAGTAAGAACACGATGAGGTTAAAGGGACAGAGTGCGAGATTACGTGGACGTTAAAGGGACAGAGAGTGAGATTACGGGAAGGTTAAAGAAACAGAGAGTGAGATCACGATGAGGTTAAAGGGACGGAGAGTGAGATCACGGGGTGAGTAAAGGGACAGAGAGTGAGATCATGGGAAAGTTAAAGGGACAGAGGGTGAGATCATGGGTAGGTTATAGGGACAGAGGTTGAGATCACGGGAATGTTAATTGGACAGAGATTGAGATCAGGGACAGTTAAAGGGACAGAGATTCAGATCACAGGGAGGTTTAATGAACAGAGAGTGAGTTCACGGGGAGAATAAAGGGACATAGAATGAGAGCACGGGGAAGTTAAAGGGACAGAGAGTGATATCACGGTAAGGTTAAAGGGACAGAGAGTGAGATCACGGGGAGGTTAAAGGGACAGAGAGTGAGGTCACTGGGAGGTTAAAGGGACAGAGAGTGAGATCAGGGGGAGGATAAAGGGACAGAGAATGAGATCACGGGGAGGATAATGTGACAGCGAGTGAGATCACTGGGAGGTGAAAGGGACAGTGAGTGAGATGACGGGGAGTTTAAAGGGACAGAGAGTGAGATCACGTGGAGGTTAAATGGACAGAGAGTGAGATCACGGGGAGGTTAAGGGGACAGATAGTGAGATCACGAGGAGGTTAAAGGGACAGAGAGTGAGATCACAGGGATTATAATGGGACAGAGAGTGAGATCACAAGGTGATTAAAGGGACAGAGAGAGATCACGGGGAGGTTAAAGGTACAGATTGCGAGATCACGTGGAAGTTAAAGGGACAGAGAGTGAGATTACGGGGAGGTTAAAGGGACAGAGAGTGAGATCACGGGAATGTTAATGGGACAGAGATTGAGATCAGGCACAGTTATAGGGACAGAGAGTCAGATCAGGGACATTTAAAGGGACAGAGAGTGAGATCAGGGGCAGTTTAAAGAGACGGAGAGTGAGATCACGGGGAGTTTATAGGGACAGAGATTGAGACACACTGGGTGGTTAAAGGGACAGAGATTGAGATCACGGGGATGTGAAAGGGCCAGAGAGTGAGATCACGAGGAGGTTAAAGGGACAGTGAGTGAGATCACGGGGAGGTTAAAGGGACAGAGAGTGAGATAATGGGGAGGTTAATGGGACAGAGAGTGAGATCACTGTGAGGTTAAAGGGACAGAGAGACATCAAGGGGACATTAAAGGGACAGAGAGTGAGATCACGGTAAGGTTAAAGGAACAGAGAGTGAGATCACGGGGGGGCTAAAGGGAAAGAGAGTGAGATCACTGGGAGGTTAAAGGGACAGGGAGTGAGATCACGGGGATGTTAAATGGACAGAGAGTTAGATCCCGGTGAGGTTAAAGGGACAGAGATTGAGATCACGGGGAGGTTAAAGGAGCAGTGAGTGAGTCACTGGGAGTTTAATGGGACAAAGTGAGAGATCACGGGGATTTTAAAGGGACAGAGAGTGATATCACGGGAGGTTTAAGAGAGAGAGATCACGGGGAGGTTAAAGGGACAGAGAGTGAGATCACGGGGAGGTTTAAGGGACAGAGAGTGAGATCACTGGGAATTTAATGGGGCTGAGAGTGAGATCACGGGGAGGTTAAAGAGACAGAGAGTGAGATGACGGAGTAGTTAAAGGGACAGAGAGTGCGATCGGGGGAGGTTAAAGGGACAGAGAGACATCAAGGAGACGTTAAAGGGACAGAGAGTGAGATCACGGGGAGGTGAAAGGGACAGAAAGTGAGATCACGGGGAGGTTAAAGGGACAGAGATTGAGATCACGGGGAGATTAATGGGTCAGAGAGTGAGATCACGGGGAGGTGAAATGGAAAGAGATTGAGATCACGGGAAGATCAAATGGACTGAGTGAGATCACTGGGACGTTAAAGGTACAGAGATTGAGATCACGGGTAGGTTAATGGGACAGAGAGTGAGATCACGGGGAGGTTAAAGGGACAGAGAGTTAGATTCACGGGGAGGTTAAAGGGAGAGAGTGTGAGATCACGGGGTGGTTAAAGGGATTGAGATTGAGATCACGGGGAGGTTAAAGGGTCAGAGAGTGAGATCACGGGGAGGTTAAAGGGATATAGAGTGATATCACGGGGAGGTTTAAGGGATAGAGAGTGAGATCACGGGAAAGTTAAGGGGACAGAGAGTGAGATCATGGGTAGGTTAAAGGGACAGAGGGTGAGATAACGGGAATGTTAATTGGACAGAGATTGAGATCAGGGATAGTTAAAGGGACAGAGATTCAGATCACGGGGAGGTTAAAGGGACAGAGAGTGAGATCACGGGGTGATTAAAGGGACAGAGAGAGATTACGGGGAGGTTAAACCGACAGAGATCACAGGGAGGTTAAAGGGACAGATAGTAAGAACACGAGAAGGTTAAAGGGACAGAGTGCGAGATTACGTGGACGTTAAAGGGACAGAGAGTGAGATCACAAGGTGATTAAAGGGACAGAGAGAGATCACGGGGAGGTTAAAGGTACAGATTGCGAGATCACGTGGAAGTTAAAGGGACAGAGAGTGAGATTACGGGGAGGTTAAAGGGACAGAGAGTGAGATCACGGGAATGTTAATGGGACAGAGATTGAGATCAGGCACAGTTATAGGGACAGAGAGTCAGATCAGGGACAGTTAAAGGGACAGAGAGTGAGATCACGGGGAGGTTAAAGAGACTGAGAGTGAGATCACGGGAGGTTAATGGGACAGAGAGAGATCACGGGGAGTTTAAAGGGACATAGACTGATATCATGGGATGGTTAGTGGGACAGAGAGTGAGATTACAGGGAGTTTAAAGGGACAGAGAGTGAGATCACGGGGAGATTAATGGGTGACAGAGTGAGATCACGGGGAAGTTAAAGGTAAAGAGAAAGAGATCACGGGGAGGATAAAGGCATCAAGTGAGATCACTGGGACGTTAAAGGTACAGAGAGTGAGTTCACGGGGAGGTTAAAGGGACAGAGAGTGAGATCACGGGGAGGTTAAAGGGACAGAGAGTGAGATCACGGGAAGGTTAACGGGACAGAGAGTGAGATCACGGGAAGGTTAACAGGACAGAGAGTGAGATCAGGGGGAGATTAAAGGGACAGAGAAAGAGATCACGGGAAGGTTAACGGGACAGAGAGTGAGATCAGGGGAAGTTTAAAGGGACAGGGAGTGAGATCACGGGAAGGTTAAGTGGACAGACAGTGAGATCACGGGGAGGTTAAAGGGACAGAGTGAGATCACGGGGTGGTTAAAGGGACAGATTGCGAGATCACGGGGAGGTTAAAGGGACAGAGAGTGAGATCACGATGAGGTTAAAAACACGTAGAGTGAGATCACGGGGTGGTTAAAGGGACAGAGATTGAGATCAGGCACAGTTATAGGGACATAGAGTCAGATCAAGGACAGTTAAAGGGACAGAGAGTGAGATCACGGGGAGGTTAAAGGAATAGAGAGTGATATAACGAGGCGGTTAAAGGGACAGAGTGCGTGATTACGTGGACATTAAAGAGACAGAGAGTGAGATTACGTGGACGTTAAAGGGACAGAGAGTGAGATTACGGGGAGGTTAAATGGACAGAGAGTGAGATCACAGGGAGTTTAAAGGGACAGAGAGTGAGATCACGCGGAAGTTATAGGGACAGAGGGTGAGATCACGGGAATGTGAATGGGACAGAGATTGAGATCAGGGACAGTTAAAGGGACAGAGAGTGAGATCACGGGGAGGTTAAAGGGACAGAGAGTGACATCACTGGGAGGTTAAAGGAGCAGTGAGTGAGTCACTGGGAGTTTAATGGGACAAAGTGAGAGATCACGGGGATTTTAAAGGGACAGAGAGTGATATCACGGGAGGTTTAAGAGAGAGAGATCACGGGGAGGTTAAAGGGACAGAGAGTGAGATCACGGGGAGGTTTAAGGGACAGAGAGTGAGATCACTGGGAATTTAATGGGGCTGAGAGTGAGATCACGGGGAGGTTAAAGAGACAGAGAGTGAGATGACGGAGTAGTTAAAGGGACAGAGAGTGCGATCGGGGGAGGTTAAAGGGACAGAGAGACATCAAGGAGACGTTAAAGGGACAGAGAGTGAGATCACGGGGAGGTGAAAGGGACAGAAAGTGAGATCACGGGGAGGTTAAAGGGACAGAGATTGAGATCACGGGGAGATTAATGGGTCAGAGAGTGAGATCACGGGGAGGTGAAATGGAAAGAGATTGAGATCACGGGAAGATCAAATGGACTGAGTGAGATCACTGGGACGTTAAAGGTACAGAGATTGAGATCACGGGTAGGTTAATGGGACAGAGAGTGAGATCACGGGGAGGTTAAAGGGACAGAGAGTTAGATTCACGGGGAGGTTAAAGGGAGAGAGTGTGAGATCACGGGGTGGTTAAAGGGATTGAGATTGAGATCACGGGGAGGTTAAAGGGTCAGAGAGTGAGATCACGGGGAGGTTAAAGGGATATAGAGTGATATCACGGGGAGGTTTAAGGGATAGAGAGTGAGATCACGGGAAAGTTAAGGGGACAGAGAGTGAGATCATGGGTAGGTTAAAGGGACAGAGGGTGAGATAACGGGAATGTTAATTGGACAGAGATTGAGATCAGGGATAGTTAAAGGGACAGAGATTCAGATCACGGGGAGGTTAAAGGGACAGAGAGTGAGATCACGGGGTGATTAAAGGGACAGAGAGAGATTACGGGGAGGTTAAACCGACAGAGATCACAGGGAGGTTAAAGGGACAGATAGTAAGAACACGAGAAGGTTAAAGGGACAGAGTGCGAGATTACGTGGACGTTAAAGGGACAGAGAGTGAGATCACAAGGTGATTAAAGGGACAGAGAGAGATCACGGGGAGGTTAAAGGTACAGATTGCGAGATCACGTGGAAGTTAAAGGGACAGAGAGTGAGATTACGGGGAGGTTAAAGGGACAGAGAGTGAGATCACGGGAATGTTAATGGGACAGAGATTGAGATCAGGCACAGTTATAGGGACAGAGAGTCAGATCAGGGACAGTTAAAGGGACAGAGAGTGAGATCACGGGGAGGTTAAAGAGACTGAGAGTGAGATCACGGGAGGTTAATGGGACAGAGAGAGATCACGGGGAGTTTAAAGGGACATAGACTGATATCATGGGATGGTTAGTGGGACAGAGAGTGAGATTACAGGGAGTTTAAAGGGACAGAGAGTGAGATCACGGGGAGATTAATGGGTGACAGAGTGAGATCACGGGGAAGTTAAAGGTAAAGAGAAAGAGATCACGGGGAGGATAAAGGCATCAAGTGAGATCACTGGGACGTTAAAGGTACAGAGAGTGAGTTCACGGGGAGGTTAAAGGGACAGAGAGTGAGATCACGGGGAGGTTAAAGGGACAGAGAGTGAGATCACGGGAAGGTTAACGGGACAGAGAGTGAGATCACGGGAAGGTTAACAGGACAGAGAGTGAGATCAGGGGGAGATTAAAGGGACAGAGAAAGAGATCACGGGAAGGTTAACGGGACAGAGAGTGAGATCAGGGGAAGTTTAAAGGGACAGGGAGTGAGATCACGGGAAGGTTAAGTGGACAGACAGTGAGATCACGGGGAGGTTAAAGGGACAGAGTGAGATCACGGGGTGGTTAAAGGGACAGATTGCGAGATCACGGGGAGGTTAAAGGGACAGAGAGTGAGATCACGATGAGGTTAAAAACACGTAGAGTGAGATCACGGGGTGGTTAAAGGGACAGAGATTGAGATCAGGCACAGTTATAGGGACATAGAGTCAGATCAAGGACAGTTAAAGGGACAGAGAGTGAGATCACGGGGAGGTTAAAGGAATAGAGAGTGATATAACGAGGCGGTTAAAGGGACAGAGTGCGTGATTACGTGGACATTAAAGAGACAGAGAGTGAGATTACGTGGACGTTAAAGGGACAGAGAGTGAGATTACGGGGAGGTTAAATGGACAGAGAGTGAGATCACAGGGAGTTTAAAGGGACAGAGAGTGAGATCACGCGGAAGTTATAGGGACAGAGGGTGAGATCACGGGAATGTGAATGGGACAGAGATTGAGATCAGGGACAGTTAAAGGGACAGAGAGTGAGATCACGGGGAGGTTAAAGGGACAGAGAGTGACATCACTGGGAGGTTAAAGGGACAGAGAGTGAGATCACGGGGAGATTAAAGGGACAGAGTGTGAGATCACGGGGAGATTAAAGGGACAGAGAGTGAGATCATGGGGAAGGTAAAGGGACAGAGAGTGAGATCACGGGGAGGTTAATGGGACAGAGAGTGAGATCACGGAGAGGTTAAAGGGACAGAGAGTGTGATCACGGGGAGCTTAAAGGGACAGACAGTTAGATCACAGGGAGATTAAAGTGACAGAAAGCTAGATCAGGGAGTTAAAGGGACAGAGAGTGAGATCACGGGGAGGTTAAAGGGACAGAGAGTGAGATCACGATGAGGTTAAAAACACGTAGAGTGAGATCACGGGAATGTTAATGGGACAGAGATTGAGATCAGGCACAGTTATAGGGACATAGAGTCAGATCAAGGACAGTTAAAGGGACAGAGAGTGAGATCACGGGGAGGTTAAAGGAATAGAGAGTGATATAACGAGGCGGTTAAAGGGACAGAGTGCGTGATTACGTGGACATTAAAGAGACAGAGAGTGAGATTACGTGGACGTTAAAGGGACAGAGAGTGAGATTACGGGGAGGTTAAATGGACAGAGAGTGAGATCACAGGGAGTTTAAAGGGACAGAGAGTGAGATCACGCGGAGGTTATAGGGACAGAGGGTGAGATCACGGGAATGTGAATGGGACAGAGATTGAGATCAGGGACAGTTAAAGGGACAGAGAGTGAGATCACGGGGAGGTTAAAGGGACAGAGAGTGACATCACTGGGAGGTTAAAGGGACAGAGAGTGAGATCACGGGGAGATTAAAGGGACAGAGTGTGAGATCACGGGGAGATTAAAGGGACAGAGAGTGAGATCATGGGGAAGGTAAAGGGACAGAGAGTGAGATCACGGGGAGGTTAATGGGACAGAGAGTGAGATCACGGAGAGGTTAAAGGGACAGAGAGTGTGATCACGGGGAGCTTAAAGGGACAGAGAGTTAGATCACAGGGAGATTAAAGTGACAGAAAGCTAGATCAGGGAGTTAAAGGGACAGAGAGTGAGATCACGGGGTGGTTAAAGGGACAGAGAGTGAGATCACGGGGAGGATCAAGGGACAGAGAGCTAAATCAGGGAGGTTAAAGGCACAGAGAGTGAGATCAGGGAGGTTAAAGGGACTAGAGTGAGATCACGGGGAGGTTAAAGGGACAGAGAGAGATCACGGGGAGGTTAAAGGGTAAGAGAGTGAGTTCACGGGTAGGTGAAAGGTACAGAGAATGAGATTACGGGCACGTTACAGGGACAGAGATTGTGATCACGGGGAGGTTAAACGCACGGAGATTGAGATGACGGGGAGTTTAAAGGGAAAAGGAGTGAGATCACGGGGTGGTTAAAGGAACAGAGAGTGAGATCATGGGTTGGTTAAAGGGACAGAGAGTTAGATGACGAGGAGGTTAAATGGCCAGAGAGTGAGATCACGGGGAGGTGAAAGGGACAGAGATTGAGATCACGGGAAGGTTAAAGGGACAGAGAGTGATTTCACGGGGAGGTTAAAGGGATAGTGGTGAGATCACGGGGAGGTTAAAGGGACAGAGAGTGAGATGACGGGGAGGTTAAAGGGACATAGAGTGATATCACGGGGAGGTTAAAGGGACAGAGAGTGAGATCACGGGGAGGGTAATGGGACAGAGAGTGAGTTCAGGGCGAGGTTAATGGGACAGAGATTTAGATCACGGGGTGGTTAAAGGGACAGAGAGTGAGATCACGGGGAGGTTAAAGGGACACAGAGTGATGTCACGGGGAGGTTTAAGGGATAGAGAGTGAGATTACGGGAGAGTTAAAGGCACAGAGATTGAGATCACAGGGATTTTAAAGGGACAGAGTGTTAGATCACGGGGAAGTTAAAGGGACAGAGAGTCAAATCACGGGGTGGTCACAGGGACACAGAATTAAATGACGGGGAGGTTAAATGGACAGAGAGTGAGATCACGGGGAGGTTAAAGGGACAGAGAGTAAGATCACGGGGAGTTTAAAGGGACAGAGAGTGTGATCACGGGGAGGTTAAAGGGACAGAGACTGAGATCACGGGGAGGTTCAAGGGACAGAGAGCTAAATCAGGGAGGTTAAAGGCACAGAGAGTGAGATCAGGGAGGTTAAAGGGACTAGAATGAGATCACGGGTTGGTTAAAAGGACAGAGAGAAATCACGGGGAGGTTAAAGGGACAGAGAGTGAGTTCACGGGTAGGTGAAAGGTACAGAGATTGAGATCACGGGCACGGTAAAGCGACAGAGATTGAGATCACGGGAAGATAAAAGGGACAGAGTGAGATCACTGGGACGTTAAAGGGACAGAGAGAGAGTTCACGGGGAGGTTAAACGCACAGAGATTTAGATCACGGCGTGGTTAAAGGGACAGAGAGTTAGATGACGGGGAGGTAAAAGGGACAGTGGTGAGATCACGGGGCGGTAAAAGGGACAGAGTGTGAGATCCCGGGAAGTTTAAAGGGACAGAGAGTGAGATCACGGGGAGGTTTATGGGACAGAGATTGAGTTCAGGGGGAGGTTAATGGGACAGAGCGTTTGATCACGGGGAGGTTATGGGAGATAGAGTGATATCACGAGGAGGTTTAAGGGACAGTGAGTGAGATCACCGGGAGGTTAAATGGACAGAGAGTGAGATCACGGGAAGGTTAATGGGAAAGAGAATGAGATCACGGGCAGGTTAAAGCGACAGAGATTGAGATCACGGGACGATTAAAGGGACAGAATGAGATCAAGGGGATGTTAAAGGGAAAGAGAGTCAGATCACGGGGAGGTTAAAGGCAAATAGAGTCAGATCACGGGGAAGTTAAAGGGACAGTGAGTAAGATCAGGGGACGTTTAAAGGGATAGAGTGAGATAACGGGAAGGTTTACGGGATATAGAGTGAGATCACGGGGAGGTTGAACGGACAGAGAGTGAGATCACGGGGAGGTTAAAGGGAGAGAGAGTGAGGTCACGGGAAGGTTAAAGGGACAGAGAGTGAGATCACGGGGAGTTTAAAGGGAAAGATAGTGTGATCACGGGGAGGTTGAACGGACAGAGAGTGAGATCACAGGGAGGTGAAAGGGACAGGGAGTGAGAACACGGGGAGGATAAAGGGACAGAGAGTGAGATCACGGGGAGGATAAAGGGACAGAGAGCTAGATCAGGGAGGTTGAAGGGACAGACACTAAGATCACGGGGAGGTTAAAGGGACGGAGAGTGAGATCACGGGCAGATTCAAGGGAAAGAGATTGAGATCACGGGAAGATTCAAGGGACAGAGTCAGATCACGGGGAAGTTAATGGGACAGAGAGTGAGATCACGGGGAGGTTAAAGGGACATTGAGTGCGATCACGGGGAGGATAAAGGTACAGAGAGTGAGAGCACGGGGAGGTTAAAGGGACAGAGAGTGAGATCACGGGGAGTTTAAAGGGATAGAGAGTGTGGTCACTGGGAGGTTAAAGGGACAGAGAGTGAGATCACGGGAAGGTTAAAGGGACAGTGAGCTAGATCAGGAAGATTAAATGGATAGAGAGTGAGATCACGGAGAGTTCAAAGGGACAGAGAGTAAGATCACGGGGAGGTTAAAGGGACAGAGAGTGAGATCAAGGGGAGGTTAATTGGACAGAGAGAGAGAACACGGGGAGGTTAAAGGGACAGAGAGTAAGATCACGGGGAGTTTAAAGGGACAGAGAGTGTGATCACGGGGAGGTTAAAGGGACAGAGACTGAGATCACGGGGAGGTTCAAGGGACAGAGAGCTAAATCAGGGAGGTTAAAGGCACAGAGAGTGAGATCAGGGAGGTTAAAGGGACTAGAATGAGATCACGGGTTGGTTAAAAGGACAGAGAGAAATCACGGGGAGGTTAAAGGGACAGAGAGTGAGTTCACGGGTAGGTGAAAGGTACAGAGATTGAGATCACGGGCACGGTAAAGCGACAGAGATTGAGATCACGGGAAGATAAAAGGGACAGAGTGAGATCACTGGGACGTTAAAGGGACAGAGAGAGAGTTCACGGGGAGGTTAAACGCACAGAGATTTAGATCACGGCGTGGTTAAAGGGACAGAGAGTTAGATGACGGGGAGGTAAAAGGGACAGTGGTGAGATCACGGGGCGGTAAAAGGGACAGAGTGTGAGATCCCGGGAAGTTTAAAGGGACAGAGAGTGAGATCACGGGGAGGTTTATGGGACAGAGATTGAGTTCAGGGGGAGGTTAATGGGACAGAGCGTTTGATCACGGGGAGGTTATGGGAGATAGAGTGATATCACGAGGAGGTTTAAGGGACAGTGAGTGAGATCACCGGGAGGTTAAATGGACAGAGAGTGAGATCACGGGAAGGTTAATGGGAAAGAGAATGAGATCACGGGCAGGTTAAAGCGACAGAGATTGAGATCACGGGACGATTAAAGGGACAGAATGAGATCAAGGGGATGTTAAAGGGAAAGAGAGTCAGATCATGGGGAGGTTAAAGGCAAATAGAGTCAGATCACGGGGAAGTTAAAGGGACAGTGAGTAAGATCAGGGGACGTTTAAAGGGATAGAGTGAGATAACGGGAAGGTTTACGGGATATAGAGTGAGCTCACGGGGAGGTTGAACGGACAGAGAGTGAGATCACGGGGAGGTTAAAGGGAGAGAGAGTGAGGTCACGGGAAGGTTAAAGGGACAGAGAGTGAGATCACGGGGAGTTTAAAGGGAAAGATAGTGTGATCACGGGGAGGTTGAACGGACAGAGAGTGAGATCACAGGGAGGTGAAAGGGACAGGGAGTGAGAACACGGGGAGGATAAAGGGACAGAGAGTGAGATCACGGGGAGGATAAAGGGACAGAGAGCTAGATCAGGGAGGTTGAAGGGACAGACACTAAGATCACGGGGAGGTTAAAGGGACGGAGAGTGAGATCACGGGCAGATTCAAGGGAAAGAGATTGAGATCACGGGAAGATTCAAGGGATAGAGTCAGATCACGGGGAAGTTAATGGGACAGAGAGTGAGATCACGGGGAGGTTAAAGGGATATTGAGTGCGACCACGGGGAGGATAAAGGTACAGAGAGTGAGAGCACGGGGAGGTTAAAGGGACAGAGAGTGAGATCACGGGGAGTTTAAAGGGATAGAGAGTGTGGTCACTGGGAGGTTAAAGGGACAGAGAGTGAGATCACGGGAAGGTTAAAGGGACAGTGAGCTAGATCAGGAAGATTAAATGGATAGAGAGTGAGATCACGGGGAGTTCAAAGGGACAGAGAGTAAGATCACGGGGAGGTTAAAGGGACAGAGAGTGAGATCAAGGGGAGGTTAATTGGACAGAGAGAGAGAACACGGGGAGGTTAAAGGGACAGAGAGTAAGATCACTGGGAAGTGAAAGGGACAGAGATTTAGATCACGGGGAGGTTAACGCGATAGAGAGAGAGATCACGGGGAGTTTAAAGGGACAGAGAGTGAGATCACGGGGAGGTTAAACGGATAGAGAGTGAGATAAGGGGCAGTTTAAAGGGACGGAGAGTGAGATCAGGGGGAGGTTAAAGGGACAGAGAGTGAGATCACGGGGAGGTTAAAGGGACAGAGAGTGAGATAATGGGGAGGTTAATGGGACAGAGAGTGAGATCATGGGGATGTTAAAGGGACAGAGAGACATCAAGGGAACGTGAATGGGACAGAGAGTGAGATAACGGATAATTTAAAGGGACAGAGAGTGAGATCACGGGGAGGCTAAAGAGATGGAGAGTGAGATCACGGATAGGATAACGGGATAGAGATTGAGATCACGGGAAGGTTAAAGGGACAGAGACTGAGATCACGGGGAGGTGAAATGGACAGAGAGTGATTACGAGGAAGTTAAAGGGACAGAGAGTGAGATCACCGGGAGTTTAATGGGCCAGGAAGAGAGAGATCACGGGGAGTTTAAAGGGGCAGAGAGTGAGAATACTGGGAGGTTAAAGGGACAGTGAGTGAGCTCACTGGGTGGTTATAGGGACAGAGAGTGAGATCACGGGGTGGTTAAAGGGACAGAGAGTGAGATCACGGGGATGTTAAAGGGACAGAGAGTTAAATCACGGGGAGTTTAAAGGGACAGAGAGTGAGATCACGGGAGGTAAAAGTGAGAGAGAGACCACGGGGAGGTTAAAGGGACAGAGAGTGAGATCACGTTGAGGTTAAAGGGACAGAGAGTGAGATCACGGGGAGGTTAACGGGACAGAAAGTGAGATCACGGGGAGGTTAATGGGACAGAGAGAGAGATTACGGGGAGTTTAAAGGGGCAGAGAGTGAGATCACGGGGAGGTTAAAGGGACAGAGAGTGAGATCACGGGGAGGATAAAGGGGCAGGGAGTGAGATCACGGGGAGGTTAATAGGACAAAGTGAGAGACCACGGGGAGTTGAAATGGACAGAGAGTGAGGTCACGAGAGGTTAAAGAGAGAGATAGATCACGGGCAGGTTAAAGGGACAGAGAGTGAGATCACGGGGAGGTTACAATGACAGAGAGTGAGATCACGGGAAGGTTAAAGGGAAAGAGACAGAGATTTACGGGGAGGTTAAAGGGACAGAGAGTGAGATCACGGGGGGGTTAAAGGGACAGAGAGTGAGATCACGGGGAGGTTAAAGGGACAGAGAGTGAGATCAGGGGCAGTTTAATGGGACTGACAGTGAGATCAGGGATTGTTAAAGGGACAGAGAGTGAGATCACGGTGTGGTTTTAGAGACAGAGAGTGAGATAATCGGGAGGTTAAAGGGAAAGAGAGTGAGATCATGGGGAGTTTAAAGAGGGAGAGAGACATCAAGTGGACGTTAAAGGGACAGAGAGTGAGATCACGGGGAGGTTAAAGGGACAGAGAGTGAGATCATGGGGAGGATAAAGGGACATTGAGTGATCACGAGGAGGTTAAAGGGACAGAGTGTGAGATCAGGGGGAGGTTAATGGGACAGAGAGTGTGATTACGGGGAGGTTACAGGGACATAAAGTGAGACCACGGATAAGTTAAAGGGATAGAGAGTGAGATCACGGGGAGTTTAAAGGGACAGAGAGTGAGCTCACTGGGTGGTTAAAGCGACAGAGAGTGATATCACGGGGAGGTTAAAGGGACAGAGATTGAGATCACTGGGAGTTTAAAGGGGCAGAGAGTGAGATCACGGGGAGGTTAAATAGACAGAGATTGAGATCACGGGGAGGTTAAAGAACATAGAGTGAGATCACGGGGAGGGTAAAGAGACAGAGAGTGAGTTAAAGGGGAGGTTAATGGGACAGAGAGTGAGATCACGGGGAGGTTAAAGGGACAGAGAGTGAGATCACGGGGAGGTTAAAGGGACAGAGAGTGAGATCACGGGGAGGTTAAAGGGACAGAGAGTGAGATCAGGGGCACTTTAATGGGACGGACAGTGAGATCAGGGATTGTTAAAGGGACAGAGAGTGAGATCACGGTGTGGTTTTAGAGACAGAGAGTGAGATAATCGGGAGGTTAAAGGGAAAGAGAGTGAGATCATGGGGAGTTTAAAGAGGGAGAGAGACATCAAGTGGACGTTAAAGGGACAGAGAGTGAGATCACGGGGAGGTTAAAGGGACAGAGAGTGAGATCATGGGGAGGATAAAGGGACATTGAGTGATCACGAGGAGGTTAAAGGGACAGAGTGTGAGATCAGGGGGAGGTTAATGGGACAGAGAGTGTGATTACGGGGAGGTTACAGGGACATAAAGTGAGACCACGGATAAGTTAAAGGGATAGAGAGTGAGATCACGGGGAGTTTAAAGGGACAGAGAGTGAGCTCACTGGGTGGTTAAAGCGACAGAGAGTGATATCACGGGGAGGTTAAAGGGACAGAGATTGAGATCACTGGGAGTTTAAAGGGGCAGAGAGTGAGATCACGGGGAGGTTAAATAGACAGAGATTGAGATCACGGGGAGGTTAAAGAACATAGAGTGAGATCACGGGGAGGGTAAAGAGACAGAGAGTGAGTTAAAGGGGAGGTTAACGGGACAGAGAGTGAGATCACGGGGAGGTTAAAGGGACAGAGAGTGAGTTAAAGGGGAGGTTAATGGGACAGAGAGTGAGATCACGGGCACGTTAAAGGGTAGTGAGTGAGATCACGGTGAGTTTATAGGGACAGAGAGTGAGATCATGGGGAGGTTAATGGGACAGAGAGAGAGATCAAGGGGAGTTTAAAGGGGCAGAGAGTGAGAATAATGGGAGGTTAAAGGGACAGAGAGTGAGATCACGGGGGGGCTAAAGGGACAGAGAGTGAGATCACGGGAAGTTTAAAGGGACAGTGAGTGAGCTCACTGGGTGGTTAAAGGGACAGGGAGTGAGATCACGGGGATGTTAAAGGGGCAGAGATTTAAATCACGGGGAGGTTAAAGGGACAGAGAGAGAGATCATGGGGAGGTTTAAGAGAGAGTGAGATCACGGGGAGGTTAAAGGGAAAGAGAGAGAGATCACGGGGAGTTTAAAGGGTCAGAGAGTGAGAACACTGGGAGGTTAAAGGGACAGAGAGTTAGATCAAGGGGAGTTTAAAGGGGCAGAGAGTGAGAATACTCGCAGGTTAAAGGGACAGAGAGTCAG
>NW_027597565.1:0-75000 GCF_964194155.1 Cetorhinus maximus
CACCAGCGAGTTCACACCGGGGAGAGGCCATTCGTCTGCTCTGTGTGTGGGAAGGGATTCACTCAGTCATCCCACCTGCAGACACACCAGCGTGTTCACAAGTGATCACAGCGATTGGATTCTGATCTTATTGCTGCTGTTAATCACGTCCAGAACTGAACCATGTTCATCCTGACAGTTGGTGAAGTGGGAGGATCCCTTTCTGCTGGACTGGCTGGTCTCATAACTTTGTTTCCAGTGGGCTGATGCTCTTTGAGGATTGTTGCGAATATCCATTGCACATTTCATATGGATCATAAAATAAAATGCTGTATGGATGGAAAAAGATATTCATGCATTTCTCTTTGGAATCTCCTAAAGCATGCCACGTTGCCATGGAGATGGACTGTTGGACTTAGAAGGTTCTTTTGTTTAATTTATCTGGGTGTTTCCCACAGAAGGCAGTTGCACATCTGGGCTTGTGTAGTTTGCAGCTCACTTGGAGTTGGTGAGGGAAAAGAAGCTGGAAGATTTGCCTGGCTTGGAGCTAGAGGATGAAATCTACAGTGGCCCTCCCAGTGAAAGGTCTTGTGGTAGAAAGCAGTTAATCATATGAATTAGGAGCATGTGTAGGCCATTCAGGCCTGTGAGCCTGCTCGGCATTGTGATAAGATCATAGCTGATCTAATTGAGGCCCCAACTCTACTTTCCTGTCTACCCCCATAATCTTTGACTCCCTGTCAATCAAGAATTAACTCAACCTCAAAATTATTCAATAGCCTCCACTGCTTTCTGGTGAAGAGAATTCCACAATTGACGACCCTGTGAGAGGACAAATTTCTCCTCATCTCTGTCTTAAATGCGAAAACCCCTTATTTTTAAACAGTGGCCCCTAGTTGTGGTCTCTCCCATAAGGAGAAACATCCTCAGCCTCCGAAGTGGCCGGGAGGCACAGATTTGTTTCAGCGCAAAAGGAGGCCACTCATCCCATCGTGACTGCACCGGCTCTTTGAATGGTCATTTGATTTAGAGCCGTTCTCCCGCCTTCCACCTATATCCCTGCACATTCTTCCTTTTCCAGTAACAGTCTAATTCCCTCTTGAATGCTTCAATTGAACCTGCCTCCACCACACTCCCAGGCAGTGAATTCCAGACCTTAACCACTCGCTGCGTGAAGAAGGTTTTCCTCGTGTCACTTTTGCTTCTTTTACCAACTACTTTAAATCTGTGCCCTCTCGTTTTAGATCCTTTCAGAAGGGGGAACTCATCACATTCTCCCCATCAACCCTGTCCAGACCCCTCATGATTTTGAATACACTTCCAGCCCACTGAAACACTAGTTCTTCACACTGGGGAGAGGCCATTCACCTGCTCTGAGTGTGGGAAGGGATTCACTCGTCATCCCACCTACTGGCACACCAGGGAGTTCACAAGTAACTATCGTGATTGGATTTTGCTGTTAATCACAAACAGAACTGAACTATGTTCAATGGGGTCTGTTTCTGCTGATGTTAATAAACTCCAGCCCAGTTATAGGGCATAGTATTGTGGATAAAATTCAAATCAGCAGCTTTGTGTTAAATACAGTGTGTTGAGTCTTTTTAGTATCTCTGAGACAAGTTAGTTCCTTTTGAAGGGCTCTCCCTCTCCCCTATCTCCTCCATCCTCATTGCCAACAAGTGTGCGAAGCTCATGGAGTTTCTTTGTCACTAAGATTGAAACAATTTGATCAGCTGCCTCTGCTGTCTCCCTCCCTTCCACTAGATCACCAGTCCAATTGACCTTGAATGTTCCCCCCTCGCCCTGAACGTGCATCTTTCTGTAGTTTCTCTCCCATGTCCCCTCGTTCCTTCTCAGCACTTAGCTTTGCCATGAGACCCATCTCCTGCTACCCCAGCCCTGTTTTCACTCATCTGTTGATCTCCAAGCTTCCCATGTTCGTTAACATTGTTAACAGTTCTCTCTCTTCAGTTACTGCTCCTCTCTCCTTCAAATCTGACATTATCACCCCCTCCTCAATAAAATCAACCATTGATCCCACCATCCTTGCAAACCACTCCAAGCTCCCTTTCCCCTTCTAAGTCCTGAAATGTGTTGACACCTCCCAAATCCTGCCCATCTTTTTGGAATTCCATTTCTGAATCTGAACATATGAAATATGAGCAGAAGTAGGCCATTTGGCCCCTCGACAAATAGGATTTCTGCCTCTGCCACATTATCGAAGTAGCTCTTCTCAGTCCCTAACTGCATCCAATGTAACCAAGGTAAACTCTCCCTCATCGTCCTTTGTCCTTCTTGGCCCATCTACAGTCTTTGACACAATTGACCAAACCATCCATAGGTAAATGCTGGCCTAGCCACATCCCATGAATGAATTAAAACAAAAATTCCTTCAATGCCTCTTCACTGTTGTCCAGCTGGGTGGGACTGATCCCTGATTCCTTTCTTATCAAATTGTAGCAAGAGGATCAACTGCAGTAGCTGTGATTATTTGAGGTTTTTTTTACAAACTGACTCACTGGGAAAATGATCAGGTGTCACTGGACATTGACATAAAAATGTTCCATTATCAGTCTCACATTGATTGTCTCTTACAGACCAAGTCCTTCTAAATATATCACCGCTCCTGGATCAACAGGAAATAGTGAAGACGGTATAGTCCACAACCCAATCTAATAGCAGTAAAAATATTTGAAAATTCCCAATAAAATTCCCATTAAAATGCAAGGCATTGCAGAGCAACTGTGTCTTCTGTGACTTATTGAAAGAGTCATTACACAGATTGGCCAAAAGCTCCATTATTGCAGGATGCGGATGGTAGAAGATGGAGCTTGATCTTTCTTATTTTTCAACACCGACATTAGCGGAATCTCACCCCCACTTCCCTAGAATCAAACGAAGATTAAATGAGTTCGATCTCCAATGGCGGCCGTAAGTACCCACAATACCCTACGGCTCAGAAACCGCTCTATCTGCCGCGGGTTGGCCGGGTGGGTCGCGCATGCTCGGAGGGTCCTGGTCTCTTTGAGGTTGTTCCCGGAGAGAAGCCGGAAGCGGCGGATAGTGAGAGTGGAGAATGTTCATTGTTTAATATTCGGCTCTGGGGCCGCACTCGGGATTTGTAAACCCCGCCCCCCCCTGCCCGGGGTTTATTCACCTGACAGTTCACGATGCGCGGCTGATTGACGGCGGAGCTAGACCAATAGGCATGAGCACTGATCCTCCAACCAATTAGAGTGAATGAGGGGCGGGGCTGAGTCCAGATCAGCCTCATTGGCTGAAACTCTGCATCATTTTGAATGGGCAATGGGAGATGTTATAGAGCTGAAAGCAGGCAGCCTGGAGTATTGTGTGCAGTTTTCGTCTCCTTACCGAAGAAAGGATATACTTGCCACAGAGGAAGTGCCTGCAAAGCTTCACCATCCTGATTCCTGGGATGGCAGGATTGTTGTATGAGGAGAGTTTTGGGTCGACTAGGGCTGTATTCACTAGAGTTCAGAAGAATGAGAGGGGACGTCATTGAAACGCACAAAATTCGGACAGAAGTATACAGACTGGATGCAGGGATGATGTTTCCCCTGGCTGGGTTTGGAGGGGTGGATGGTGGGGGGCGTCTGGAACAAGGGGTCAGTCTCAGGAAATGGTGCAGGCCATTTAGGACTGATTTGAGGAGAAATTTATTTGCACAGTGCGTGGTGAACCTGTGGAATTGTCTACCACAAAAGGCTGTGGAGGCCAAATCGCTGAATAGATTTCTAGACATGAAAGGCATCAAGGGGTTTGGGGAAAGAGGGGGAGTATGATGTTGAGGTAGAGGGTCAGCCATGATCATTTGAATGGAAGAGCAGGCTCGAGGGGCCACCCCTACTCCTGCTCCTATTTTCTATGTTTCTAAGTGTCTATGCCTTGGTAAAGGAGTGGATGTTGGTCACAAAATCAGCTCAGGGTGAAATCAACGTTGAGATGATGAACAATGTGGCTCAGACTCAGACAGTGGCCAGAATAACAACAGAATAATAGAATCCAACCAATACAGTCAGATGTGAACTTACTGGTGTGTCAGAAGGTTGAATGATCGAGTGAATCCCTTCCCAGATTCAGTGCAGGTGAATGGTTTCTCTCCATTGGTATTTCATCTGATCTTTAGAGCTTTGAAAACTCTTCAGACAGTGAGAACAATTAAAAGGTCTCTTATCAGACTCAACAACCTGATGGGCAGTGAGGTTGGACACACAAGTGAATCAGGATCGGATGTGTCAATAAATTTCAGTTATGGAGCAGCTCTATTAAGAGAAAGGCAGGACAAACTTAAGGACTAAAGGTAAAGTTCAGGCAGTGATTTACAGAACAACGTGAGCTCTATACTTCCCTTGTCATATCTGGACAGCAGAGCACGCTTCTTCCCTTGGAGCTTCCAGTTTTCTTGTGGAGTTTCCAGCTTTCGTGTTTCTTTCTCTTCTTTCCTTTGTTCTTTTCTCCACTGTACCAAACCCCTCAGGTGGACTGTTCTTATGCTGGAAACCCCCCAACTGGCTCCCCTGAGGCCGCCAATCAGAACTGTCCATGGACATTTCACTACACAATCATGTGGCTCTTGTCCAATCACAGGTGTGTTCATGTGAACAGCATTCGCCTGTTGATGAGAGCACACATATTCCTCTATGATTACATAGAACATCTGCACTTCCACCATCTCACAGTTCTAAACTCAGACAAGCCGGTTCAAAGCATGACATCACCTCCAGAGATTCTACCCTACAGATCAACACACAGGCAAAGAAAGAACACAACTCCTGCAGACTATATTAATACACAGTCAAAGAAAGAACAGAATTCTCACAGACTGTATCCGGAGAATGGATGACTGAGTGAATCTCTTCCCACACATGGAGTAAGTTTTACAGTTTCTGCTCACTGTGAATGTGCTGGTGTTTCTGGAAGCTGGATGATTCGATGAATCCCTTCCTACACACAGTGCAGGTGAATGGCCTCTCCCTAGTGTGACTGTGCCAATGAGTTCCCAGCCGGGATAGAGAACTGAATCCCTTCCCACAGTCCCCACATTTCCATGGTTTCTCCCTGTTGCTAATCCTTGCTGACAATTCTTACTGACTTACACACTCTTCAAAGTGAAACCTCCATTATGAAATTAAATTATCAAACAACAGGAATCAAAACAGTGAAATATTTTACAGGCACATCAATAAAAGCTTCATCAATCAACATTGATACTGATGAAATTTGGAAGTCACTGAGTTCAATTATTTCTGACACAGCAGCAGCAACATTTGGTAAAGGTGGAACCCACAACAAAGGCTGGTTTGAGACCTACTCAGCAGAGATGACATATATCATTGAAGCAAAAAGCAAAGCCTACCTGATGTACAACATAAACCCCACAGCTAAGTACTGTGTGCAGTACCCTGTTGCTAGTGTCCATGTGTCTCTCCAGGTTGGACGATCAGTTAAGCCTTACACAGGATTATATAGGATATACAGCACAGAAGGAAGCCATTGAGCCCAACCAGTGCATGTTGGTGTTTATTTTCCACTCAAGCCACCTCTCATCTTTCCACTTCTAAATCTACCATCATGAGCTAATATTTCCTTCAGCCACATATGTTTGTCTAACCTCCCCATGAATACATCTATACTATTCCCTTCACCCACTTCCTGTGGTCTTCAGTTCCACATTCTCACCACTCTTTGGACGAAGAAGTTTCTTTTGAATTCCCTATTGGATTTCTTGGTGACTATCTTATATTGATGGTCTCTAGTTTTGCTCTTCCCCACAAGAGGAAACATTCTGTCTGTTTCCTCTCCATTAAAACTTTCATCATTTTAAAGTCCTAAATTAGTTCAGCTTCAGACATCTTTTTTCAAGAGAAAAGAGATCCAGTCTGTTCATCCTTTCCTGATATGTAAACCCATGCATTTCTGGTATCATTCTTATCAATTTTCTCTGCACCCTCTCCAGTGTCTCTATATCCTTTCTATAATTTGGTGACCAGAACTGCACACAGTACTTGGCTGTTGGGTTTATTTTGTGTGTCAAAAGGAGATCTTCCTTCCACAGCTTCCAACCTCATAGTCTCCCAACCTCCCACAACTCTTTCTCTGGTACATCGATGACTGCTTCGGTGCCACTTCATGCTGTCACCTGGACCTGGAAAAATTTATTAATTTTGATTCCAATTTCCACTCCTCCAACACTTTCACATGGTCTATCACTGACACTTCCCTTTCCTTCTTTGACCTCTCTGTCTCAATTTCTGGTGATAGACTGTCCACCAATATTCATGACAAGCCCACCGACTCCCACAGCTACCTCGACTACAGCTCCTCACACTCTGCTTCCTGTTAGGACTCCATCCCATTCTCTCAGTTCCTTCACCTCCGTCGCATAGTTCCGATGATGCCACTTTCCAAAACAGTTCTTCTGACATGTCTTCCTTCTTCCTTAACCGAGGTTTTCCACACACGGTGGTTGACAGGGCCCTCAACCCTGTCCGACCCATCTCCCGCGCATCTGCCCTCACACCTTCCTCTCCCTCCCAGAACCATGATAGGGTCCCCCTTGTCCTCACTTATCACCCCACAGCCTCCGCATTCAAAGGATCATCCTCCACCATTTCCGCCAATTCCAGCATGATGCCACCACCAAACACATCTTTCCTTCACCGCCCCCCCGTCGGCATTCTGTAGGGACCATTCCCTCCGGGATACCCTGGTCCACTCCTCCATCACCCCTACACCTCAACACCCTCCCATGCAACCACAGAAGGTACAACACCTGCCCCTATACTTACCCCCTCCTCACCGTCCAAGGGCCCAAACACTCCTTTCAAGTGAAGCAGTAATTCACTTGCACTTCCATCAATTTAGTCTACTGCATTCGCTGCTCCCAATGTGGTCTCCTCTACTTTGGAGAGACCAAACGCAGACTGGGTGACCACTTTTCAGAACACCTTTGGTCTGTCCACAAGCATGACCCAGACCTTCCTGTCGCTTGCCATTTCAACACCCCATCCTGCTCTCATGCTCACATGACCGTTCTTGGCCTGCTGCAATGTTCCAGTGAAGCTCAATGCAAACTGGAGGAACAGCACCTCATCTTCCAATTAGGCACTTTACAGCCTTCCGGACTTAACATTGAGTTCAAAAACTTCAGGTCATGAACTCTCTCCTCCATCCTCACCCCCTCTTTTATCCCCCTTTTTAAATTTAATTTTATTTATATATATATATATTTTTCTTTTCTCACTGATTTCTATTATTATTTTTGAAATTTATTTCTATTCATTGTTTATTTCCCACCTTTAAGCCTATTTTGATCCCCTCCCCCGCGCCTCACCCCCACTAGGGCCATCTGTCATTGCTCATCCTGCTTTCCACCCTTAATGTCACCATTAGCACATCCTTTAGCTCATATCACCATCGTCAACACCCCTTTGACCTTTTATTTATGACATCTTTTGCAGTCTCTCCTTTGCCTCCACCGATCACTGGCCCTCTATCCAGCTTCATCTGTCCCACCCCCTTTAACAGCTTATATTTCACTACATTTCTATTTCTCTTTAGTTCTGATGAAGAGTCATATGGATTCGAAATGTTAACTAGTCTTTCTCTCCACAGATGCTGTCAGACCTGCTGAGTTTTTCCAGCAATTTTTGCTTTTGTTCCTGGGTAACCACCCCTTC
Organism: Cetorhinus maximus; assembly: GCF_964194155.1. NCBI lineage: Eukaryota > Metazoa > Chordata > Chondrichthyes > Lamniformes > Cetorhinidae > Cetorhinus > Cetorhinus maximus. The sequence goes on from NW_027597565.1 coordinate 7,680, forward strand.
AATTGTCTGTCTCTGGACACCACTCGCAATGCGCATGCGCACCGATATAGATGGAGCAGCCATATTGAACATGCTCCAGCTCACAATGCCCGTGTGATTGATGTCAGCTCCAGGCCAGTAGGAGGAAGGAGCGGGATGGAGGACCGAACGGGAGCAGTAGGTCCCCCATCCAATCGGAGTGAGTGAGGGGCATGGCTGAGCATGGATCTCCCCTAACTTGCATTTCCCCTAACTTAGTCTACTGCATTCGTTGCTCCCAATGCGGTCTCCTCTACATTGGAGAGACTAAACGCAAACTGGGCGACCGCTTTGCAGAACACCTCCGGTCTGTCCGCAAGAAAGACCCAAACCTCCCTGTCGCTTGCCATTTTAACACTCCACCCTGCTCTCTTGCCCACATGTCTGTCCTTGGCTTGCTGCATTGTTCCAGTGAAGCCCAACGCAAACTGGAGGAACAGCACCTCATCTTCCGACTAGGCACTTTACAGCCTTCCGGGCTGAATATTGAATTCAACAACTTTAGATCTTAAACTCCCCCTCCTCCCATCCCCACCCCGTTTCTTCCCTATCCCTTTTTTTCAATAATTTATATAGATTTTTCTTTTCCCACCTATTTCCATTATTTTTAAATCTACAACTAATACCTTGTTAGCCTTTCCACCCCACCCCCACTAGAGCTGAACCTTGAGTATCCTGCCATCCATTCTTAATTAGCACTTTTCTTAGATAATATCACCACCTTCAACACCTCTTTGATCCTTTTGTCTGTGACATCTTTTGATTATCTGCTCCTATCACTGCTTGCTTGTCCCCACAACCACCCCACCCTCAACTTCTCTCTCCCCCCGCCCCCCACCTTAAACCAGCTTATATTTCACCTCTCTCCTAACTATACATCAGTTCTGTTGAAGGGTCATGTTGGACTCGAAACGTCAACTCTTTTCTTCTCCGCCGATGCTGCCAGACCTGCTGAGTTTTTCCAGGTAATTCTGTTTTTGTTATGGATCTCCCTCATTTGTTGAACAGAGTCACATAGAGTTATACAGTACAGAAACAGGCCCTTCGGCCTATTGGGACTGTGCCGGCCATCAAGCACCTGTCTATTCTAAACCCATATTCCACCACCTGGCCCGTAGCCCTGTATGCTATGGCTTTTCAAGTGCTCATCTAAATACTTCTTAAATGTTGTGAGGGTTCCTGCCTCTACCAACCCCTCAGGCAATGTGTTCCAGATTACAACCACCCTTTGGGTGAAAAGAATTTTCCTCAAATCCCCTCTAAACCTCCTGCCCCTTACCTTAATTCCATGCCCCCTATTATTGACACCTCCGCTAATTATGCCCATCATAATTTTGTAAGCCTCTAATATGTTCCCCTTCAGCCTTCTCTGCTCTAAGGGAAACAACCCTACAACCCTAGCCTATCCAATCTCTCTTCATAGTTGAAACGGTCCAGCCCAGGCAACATCCTGGTGAATCTGTCCTGCATCCTCTCCAGTGCAATCACATCCTTCCTATAGTGTGGCGACCAGAACTGCACACAGTACTCCAGCTGTGGCCTAACTAGTGTTTTATACAGCTCCAACATAACCTCTCTGCTCTTATATTCTACGCCTCCTCTGTACTTCCTCGGGTCCTACCATTCATTATGTATACCCTTGCCGTGTTAGTCCTTTCAACATGCATCACCTCACATTTCTCAGGGTTACATTCCATTTTCCACTGCTCTGCCCATCTTACCAGCCCATCTATATCATCCTGTAATCTAAGGCTTTCCTCCTCATTATTTACAACACCACCAGTTTTTATGTCATCTGTGAACTTACTGACAACTGAAACTCTGCATCATTTTGAAAGCTGATTTTGTCTCAAACTCCACGAGAAAACTTGATGAAACCCTTTGGGTGTGGAGCAAACATTTCAGCAATTGTTACTGAAATGGACTTATTCACAAGGAATGAAATAAATGTACTTAAGTAGAGAACCATAAATAATATGTACCATTTAACAACACTAGATATACCTCACCCTATATTAATTTATTGGCCCCTGGGTAACCGCCCCTTTAATTGTGAATATTAAGAAAGAGGCCATCCTTTGTCAGACGAATAAATGTGTCAGATTCATTGCGAAGATTGGACAACAGATCCATTGTTGCAGGGTTCGGATAGTAGGAGATGGGCCTTGGTCTTTCTTAGTTTGCAATCTCTATATCAGTATAACCTTGTCTTCATTTCTTCAGATTCAGACAAAAATTAAGTCAGTTCCAATGAAGAGTCATAGTGGGTTTGAAACAATAACTCTGTTTCTCTCTCCACAGATGCTGCCAGAGTTGCTGAGTTTTTCCAGTATTTTCTGTTTTTATTTCAGATTTCCAACATCCGCAGTATTTTGCTTTTATTTTAATGATCAATGGACTCTGGGTCTCTAATGGCATCCGTATTACCCACAGTCCCAAACATCTATAGAAACCGCTCTATCTGCCGCGGGTTGGCCGGGTGAATTGTGCATGCTCGGAGGGTCCTGGTCTCTTTGTTTGAGGTTGTTCACAGAATCACACAGTGCAGAAGAGGCCCTTCAGCTCTTCAAGTCTGCACCAACATGTGAGAAACACCTGACCTACCTACCTAATCCCATTTACCAGCACTTGGCCCATAGCCTTGAATGTTATGATGTGCCAAGTCTCATCCAGGTACTTTTTAAAGGATGTGAGGCAACCCTCCTTCATCACCCTCTCCCAGGCAGCACATTCTCCACCCTCTGGGTAAAAAAGTTTTTCTTCACATCCTCCCTAAACCTCCCGCCCCTCACCTTGAACTTGTGTCCCCTTGTGACTGAGCCTTCAACTAAGGGGAACAGCTGCTCCCTATCCACCCTGTCCATGCCCCTCATCATCCTGTACACCTCGATCAGGTCGCCCCTCAGTCTTCTCTGTTCCAACAAAAACAACCCAAGTCTATCCAACCTCTCTTCATAACTTAAATGTTAATAAAGGCAAGTATCCCATATGCCTTCTTAACCACCTTATCTACCTATCCGGCGGATAGTGAGAGTGGAGAATGTTCATTGTTTAATATTCGGCTCTGGGGCCGCACTCGGGATTTGTAAACCCCGCCCACCCCCCCGGGGTTTTTTAACCCGCTCCCGACAGTGACCTCTCACCTGACAGCTCACAATGCCCGGATGATTGACAGCGGTTCCGGGCCAATAGGAAAAAAGGGGCGGGACTAGAGGACCGAGAGGGTGCGGGTTGACTTCCAACCAATTGGAGTGATGGAGGGGCGGGGCTAGGCCGCCACTGAAGCATGCGCAGTACTAGAACCGGAGCTGGAAGAAGGAGTGGTCCAGTTGAGATCACAAAGGGTGAGAAGTGAAGCCGGCGGCTGGAGATTGTGAACCGTGGGGGGGAGCCTGGAAACCACGCGCGAGCTCGGAGGGCGGGTGGAGATTGTGAACTGGGGGGGAGCCTGGAAACCACGCGCGAGCTCGAAGGGCGGGTGCAGGTTGTGAACCGGGGGGAGCCTGGACACCGCGCGCGAGCTCGGAGGGCGGGTGCAGATTGTGAACCGGGGGGAGCCTGGACACCGTGCGCGAGCTTGGAGGGCGGGGAGACGGTGCCCCAGTGGTAATGCCACTGGGCTGGGGACATGGGTTCAAGTCCCAACCTAGGACTATGGGTTATTGTCCTTGTGAGTGCAGCACAGTTTTACCGGAATGATACCTGGACTCCAAGAGTCAGTTAATAATTTATAAAACTATCAATTATCGTAAAACCATCTGGTTCACTAATGTCCCTTTAGGGAAGGAAATCTGCCGTCCTTACCAAGTCCGGCCTACATGTGACTCCAGCCCCACAGTGATGTGGTTCACTCTGAAACGGCCCAGCAAGCCACACAGCTCCAGGGCCATTAGGGATGGGCAATGCACACATCCCATCATAGAATAAAAAAACACGTGGTGTGTGCGGGACTGGAAACCCTGGTAAGAGGCCTGCCTTATGCAGGCAACTGCCTATTGTCATCTTGAAAGGGGAAGGTGGGGTGAATGGGTAGTGATATTGGTGAGGGAATTGTCATTTGTGGCAGAAAACTCCAAACTTGTCAAGCTTTGTGTCAACGATTGTTTCCTCATTTCACTGTGAAAGACATGGCTACAATTTTTAGACCATGCTCGTCCTCACTTCCCCAGATTCAGACAAAGATTCAGTCAGTTCCAAAGAAGAGTCATAGTCCTAGACTCTGGGGGCATAGTGTAAACATGAGAGCCAGACCTTCCAGGAGTGAAGTCAGCAAATACTTCTACACACAAAGGGAGGTAGAAGTTAGGAACTCTGTTCCACAAACAGCAGTTGAGGCGAAATTAAATTTAAATCTGACAGGGACGAGGGACTAAATGGCCAACTCCTAGAATCATAGAAACTTGCAGCACAGAAAGAGCCCATTCAACCCTTTATGCTTGTGCTGTTTCTTTGAAAGAGCAGTCATGTTTAGACCCAGACACCCACTTTCTGTTTGAAATCCATATGTTCCTCATTCTCAAATCCCTGTCAACTTCCTTTTAAAATTCCTTCTAGAGTCAGGTCCCAGCACCTTTTCAGGTAGAGAGTTCCAGATCCTGACAACTCTCTGTTGGTGCAGAAACTGCTGAACTTGATGTTGAGTCTGGAAGTTTGTAAAATGCCAGATCGAAAGATGAGCTGCTGTTCCTAGAGCTCCCATTGAGCTTCATTGGAACAGTTCAGGAGGCCAAGGACAGAGAGGTCAGAGTAGGAGTGGGGCGGAGAATTAAAATGACAAGTGACTGGAAGCTCAGGGTCAAGCTCACAGGCTGAACAGAGGTTGTTCCACAAAGTGATCACACAATCTGTGTTTGATCTTCCCCATGTCGAGCAGACCACATGATGAGCACTGAATACAGTAACTAAATTGAAAACAATCACAAGTAAATGACTTTGTTGTAGGCCGAAGAAATATACTTTATTTGAAGAGTAAAGGTTACAAAGTAATTTCCAGAATATTAAACCATCAGTCCAGTTACAGTGATTTTTAACATCAGCAGAAACAAACCCAAACTATCAGAATGAACAAGGTTCAGTACTGAGTGTGATCAACAGCAACAATAACAGCAGAATCCAACCCCTGGAGTCAATGCTGAACTCGCTGGTGTATCAGCCAGTTGGATGATGGATTAAATCCCTTCTCACACATGGAGCAGGTTTCCGGCCTGTCCCCAGTGTGAACTTGCTGCTGTGTGTCTTGGAGCTGGTGGCTTCCCCATGCACCAGCTGCTCTTGTCTTTTCAGGTGGTGGGGGTCATGGGTTTGGGAGATTCTGTCAAAATTCTGGTTGAGCTGCAGATCTATGATCCATCTCCTTTTCCCCTCCTCCACCTCTCACTCTCTCTTCTCCCATAGAGGCCAGAATCTCGTGTAGGCCCAGACCGGGAGGCAGATTCCCTTCCCTGAAGGACGTTAGTGAACCAGTTGGGTTTTTATGACAATCTGGCAGTTTTCATGGTCACATTTTCCTCGTGTCAGCCCCACAAATTACCGGATTCGTTCAGCTCAATTTCACAATCTGTCTTTCTGTTTTTGTGGGTTCTCTTTCATATTTCTTTGTTTCTGTTTTGAATTCACGTTACAGAGTATGAGAAGGATTTGCAGTCAGGAAGGTCAAACCAAAATCAGATCAAAATCTGCCAGAGTCTATCGATTCATCAGGACCTGAAGATCATCAGCCTTTGAACATGGAAGCAAAAAGCACCGTTTACACCAGGGAGAAACCGTGGAAATGTGGGGACTGTGGGAAGGGATTCAGATCCCCGTCTAATCTGGAAACTCATCGACGCAGTCACACTGGGGAGAGGCCGTTCATCTGCTCCGTGTGTGGGAAGGGATTCACTCAGTTAATCTGCCTTCAGAGACACCAGCGACTTCACACTGGGGAGAGGCCTTTCACCTGCTCCACGTGTGGAAAAGGATTCACTCGCTCATCCCACCTGCTGGAACACCAGCAAGTTCACACTGACAAGAGAGAGTTTAAATGCCCCGACTGTGAAAAGAGCTTTAAAAACCCACATGGACTGAGGGAGCACCAGCGCATTCACACTGCGTATGCACCATTCAGCTGCTCACAGTGTGGGAAGAAGCTCAGGACATCATCCCGCCTTCTGAAACACCTGCGAGTTCACACTGACGAGAGGCCGTTTAAATGTCCAGACTGTGGGAAGTGCTTCAAAAGTTCTGGGCATCAACAATGTCATCAACGTATTCACACTGATGAGAGACCGTTCAGGTGCTTTCACTGTGGGACTGGGTTCAGGCAACCATCTCATCTCACTGCACACCAGCGCACCCACACTGGGGAGAGGCCATTCACCTGCTCTGAGTGTGGGAAGAAATTCACTCAGAAACCCCACCTGCTGAGACACCAGCGAGTTCACACTGACGAGAGACCATTTAAATGTCCAGACTGTGGAAAGTGCTTTAAAAGTTCTGGGGATCTGCAATACCACCAACGTATTCACACTGATGAGAAACCATTCAGATGCTCTCACTGTGGGACTGGGTTCAGGCAATCATTTCATCTCACTGCACACCAGCGAATTCACACTGGGGAGAGGCCGTTCACCTGCTCTGAGTGTGGGAAGGGATTCACTCAGTCATCCAACCTGCTGACACACCAGCAAGTTCACACTGGGGAGAAGTCATTCACCTGCTCCAAGTGTGGGAAGGGATTCACACGCTTATCCTACCTAGTGACACACCAGCGAGTTCACAAGTGATTACAGGGGTTGGATTCTGCTGTTATTGCTGCTGTTAATCACATCCTGGACTGAATCATATTCATTCTGAAAGTTGGGGTTGATCTCAAATGTCAGTTGCCCAGTTTAGACTTAGCGTGTACCCACGCCATCTCTCAATCATGTGACTAGATCATCATGTCTGCAAACCTCGTTTTCAATGTACATCACTCAAATTGTATTGAACTAAAGATGAACAATGAGCAGATCACAGTGCAACCCTGCAGCTCTATATTGACTGGAGAAAGTCTGTTCTGTAACTCGAGGATGAAGCTTGGTAAGCTCTGAATGTTTGTAATTACAAGTAGGCTCAAGCTATTTGAGAGATGGGCTGTTCAAAACTGTTAACTTGTCAGATATTGAAGGAATTACTCTGAAAATAAACTCACCAATTGATAACCTCAGACTCTGCTCCCTGCTGTAATTAATACTCAGCATCCATTCGTGCTGATTTACGGTGAATTACTGAATATCCTGTGGAGTCTTTGTTCCTTGTTTTGTGAAATAGCTCTCCCCATTAGTGCTGAACTGCTGGATAACTCTGATTACATTTCGACATGTCTAGAAAGGGTCTGTGTGCCCACATTTCACTGTGATTTGTAAACAATAAACAATGTTCATGGCCTGACTTGTCGTCTGGTATCCGGGTGATTTGTGAAGAAAGATTTAATTCACTCACTCAGCACCTTGAGGGGAACCAGACTGAGGTTTAATGAACATAAAAAATAGGAGTAGGAAGAGGCCATTTGGCCCATTAAGTCTGCTCTGCTATTCGATATGATCATGGTTGATCTTCTACCTTAGATCCACACTCCCCATAAACCTTAATTCCCCTTGTACCCAAAACTCTGTCGACCTCAGTCTTAAATATAACTGAGAGCCAAGGATGCCTGGGATAGAAAGTTCCAAAGATTTACAACTGAGTGAAGAAATTCCTCCTCATCTCAGTCCTAAATGGTCGACCCCTTATTCTGAGACTGATCCCCGTGTTCTAAATTCACCAGATGGGAAACATTTTCTCAGCATCTACCCTGTCAGGCCATTTAAGAGTGTTTCAGTTAGATCGCTCAATCTTCCAAACTCCATTCAATATAGGCCGAGTCTGCTCTATCTCTCCTCATGGGACAATCTCCTCATCCCAGGAACTAGCCTGGTGAACATTGGTTTCACTCCCTCTAGGGCAAGTGTGTCCTTCCTTAGGTAAGGAGACTAAACCCGCAAACAGTACTCCAGGTGATGCCTCACCAATGCTCTGAGTAATTGTAGTAAGACATCTTTACTCTTATACGCCAATCCCTTTGTAATAAAAGCTGACAGACCATTTACCATTTGCTTGCTGTACCTGCATGTTAACTTTCTGTGATTCACGTACAAGAACAGCCAGGTCCCTCGGAATGTAAATATTTCCCAGTCTCTCACCATTCGAAAAATATTCTTTCTTATATTTTTCCTACCAAAGTGGATAACTTCACACTTCACCATGTTGTATTCCATTTGCCACGTTCTTACCGAACCTGTCTATATCCCTCTGCAGCCTTTTTGTGTCCTCCTCAACACTTACTTTCCCACCCAACGTTGTATCGTCAGAAAACCTGGATATATTACACTCAGTCTCCTCATCTAAGTCATTGGTATTGATTGTAAATGGCTGAGGCACAACAACTGATCCTTGTGGTACCTGCTAGTCACAGCCTGCCAACCTAAAAATGTCCTGTTTATTCCCACTCTCTATTTTCTGACCATTAACCATTCCTCAGTCCATGCTCAGATACCCCCCAAACACCAGACCGAATTTTGTGTAATGACCTCTTGTGTGGCCCCTTATCAAATGCTTTTTGAAAATCCAAATACACAACATCTTCTGATACCCTCATTATCCTCCTTACTTATTACATTTTCAAAAAGCTCTGAACAGATTTGTCAAACATGATCTCCCTTTCATAAATCCATATTGGCTCTGCTCAATCAGTTAATGATTTTCTAAATGCCCTGTTACCACATCCCTCACGATAGATTCCTACATTTTGTCAATTACTGATGTTAGACTGACTGATCTCTAGTTCCCCATTTTCTCTCTTCCTCCTTTTCAGAGAAGTGAGATGTTTGCTACCAAGGCTGGGAGAGACACTTTGGAAGGTATGGGGAGCTGGGACTTGTCCATGAGAGTAACCAAAGGTTTAGGTCCTGAAATAATTCAGAGTGACGATGTGTTAGTCATGGCTCAGTGGTGCATTTTCATGTCTGAGTCAGGAGGTTTGGGTTCAAATCCACATCCAGAAAGATGAGCATAAAATTCAGGCTGACATTCCACTGAGGGAGCACTGCACTGTCAGAAACAGACTGTCATAGATGGCACTGAGACAGAATGGACGGGTGTAAGAGATCCATTGACACTATTTCAAAGAGCCGGGGTTTCTCCCAGGAGTCTTGGTCAATATTAATCCCTCAATCAACATCGCTGAAACAGATTATCTGGGTATTATTAATTTGTTGTCTATGGGATCTTGCTGTGCATAAATTAGCTGCTGTATTTCCTACATTCCAACATTGTCTACACTTCAAAGGAATTTCATTGGCTGTAAAATGCTTTGGACATCCTGATGTCATGAAAGGCTCTGCAGAAATAAAAAATTTTCTTTAACAGAAGAGAAAAGGCCCAGAAATGGAACAGTCGAGAACAGGATTTCAATTAGTCTCCTCTTATCCTGGAGTAAACAAATACTCCACACACTGTGTGTTTGACGCCAAAGTGATTTATTTGACATTTAACCAGAATATTAAACTCCAGCCCTGTCACAGGGATTATTAACATCGGGAGGAATAAAACCCTCAGGAGCTGGATTTTCAAAGAGGGTTGGGAACCTGACACTGGATCAATTCCGGGTCCGCACTCTGCACCTGAACTGCATCGCTCTTGCAGCACTATTTTTAAATGTAAATAAGCTGTTTTGGCAGAAGGTGAGCTCAGCATCCAAACCGAGGCATCAAGTGCCTCCGGGGGCAGGGAGCTTCCTGTCTGATGCCAGCAGCAAAGGCAGAAGGCAGCCATTTTGGGGTTTGCTGCTGCTTTGCTGAGGTACAGTGCTCAAACTAGAACAAGTCTATCCTTCAAATTCTACAAACAAAAACCAGATGAAAATTAACTTCCTTTCAACCGATGGTAACTCCAACAGCTGTGCACTAACATGCAGCAAGCTGTCTGACTTCATCCTGTAAGTAAGCCTGGGTACTAGATTTTAGTGTAGCCCAACCATTTTCAGGTTCATTTCATGTCATATTCATTGTAATAAGCTAACAATGTCAAAACACAATTTTCTGCTAACACTGAGATGAGAAGCCATTTTGATGATTTTAACCTTTTCCAACAAACTTTCCCAAAACAGTATTACGAAGCAGTGACTGATGGGCAACAGATGATTGGTAGTTGCTTAGAAGTCGCTTCATGTTATCTCAATATTCCTCCATTAGCATTTCTTATGAGAGAATTAAAGGCTGTAACATTTGGGAAAGGAATGGGATAAGCCTTGGACTTGCTCCCTATTGGGAACACACACTGTCCTTGATTGTTGAGTCTGTCTTAATGAATGGGCTCCTGAAAAAACATCAAGATGAGAGACATAGCTTAAAGGAAGGCAGTGTTCCATGTTTAAGACAATGTGGCAAATTAGCTAAAACCAATGGAGTTAACTCTTGTCACATTATTGACAAACCACAGACCAATTAGCCATTTCCAATAACTTGGCTAAGGTGGGCTTACAGCATCTTTTAAGTGGAGAAATGAAGATTTCGAGAAGCCATTTTGTTAGCATGTTATCTGTGTATCGAATGACGGAGGGTTATCCTCACTTCACGTCTTCAGCCTGATCAACCGAGGAATGTTGTGAGAAGTCCGTTTAATTGTTAAAGTTAAACATTCTCCTCTTACTGTTAATTGAAACTTGATTTTTATCTTTCTAACTTGTGACCTTTCCACATTTTAATGGTTAATAAATCTTTTTAAAATGACGATTTAAAGTGTTCATTCCAACCGGATGTTCAGTCCAGTAGAACCTGATGATTTCATTCACAATTGGGGATTTATTGCAAACAACCTGTACCCCATAAATCAATTTAGAATCCAGAAGAAAAGACTGAAAATCCCATTCTGTTCCAGACAGGCTCCTTAACAAGTTCTTTAATGAGATTAAGGGGCCGTTAATTGGTGGTGAGTGGGTTGTCTGTTTCCTCCCCTCCACCGGCACTTTGAAAATTACAAACTGTCTCAGAGGCAGCGGATCCAGTGCCTCCGACTGGGAAAGTAATTTTCAAATCGCACAAGTCCCGGTTCCCACCCCCATCAGAAAGTGAAAATCCAACCCCAGTTATCAGAATGAACCTAGTTCAAACCTGGATGTGATTCACAACAGCAATAACAGCAGAATCCAACCCCTGTTGTCATATGTGAAACTTCTGGTGTCTCATCAAGTTAGATGAAAAAGTGAATCCCTTCCCACAGATGGGGCAGTTGATTGGCCTCTCCCCAGTGTGAACTCGCTGGTGTCTGTGCAGGTTGTGCGACCGAGTGAATCTCTTCCCACACACACAGCAGGTGAATGGCCTCTCCCCAGTGTGAACTCGCTGGTGTTTCAGCAGATTTATTGGTCCTTTGAAACTCTTCTCACAGTCAGAGCATTTAAACAATCTCTGATCACTGTGAACAAGTTGATGTGTCAGCAGAGCAGATGACTGAGTGAAGCCTTTCCCACACACAGAGCAGGTGAACGGCCTCTCCCCAGTCTGAACTCGCTGGTGGGTCCCCAGGTTAGATGAACTCATGAATCCCTTCCCACACACGGAACAGCTGAACGGCCTCACGCCACTGTGAGCACGCTGGTGTGTCAGAAGATTTGATAACTGCTTGAAACCCTTCCCACAATCGGTGCAGGTGAACGGCCTCTCCCCAGTGTGAATACGTAAATGAATTTCCAGCTGGGATGGGGAAATGAATCCAGTTCCACAGCCCCCACATTTCCACGGTTTCTCCGTGGTGCCGGTGCCCTTGTGTCTCTCCAGATTGGATGATCAGTTGAATGCTTGTCCACACACACATAGACACACACACACACACAGAAAACATGTGTACGTGGAATTCACAACATCCCACTGTAAATGCTGTAATTTTTTTTTCAGGTTGTGTAACTAGCTAAAGCTCTTTGCACAGTCAGTGCACTGGAACACTCTCACCGGTGTGAATGTGTCTCAGTGCTTTTCCAGTCATATAGATGAGTGATTTTTTTTTTCTACAGTCAGAACAGGCAAACATTTCTCCTTCCACATTCAAAGGCTGGTGATATTCTGCTCCTGATGAATCAAGTGACTCTGTTAGATCTTGATGTGATGTTTTGTTTGAGTTACCAGTCTATAAATTCTCCCTTCTGATGCCCCTGTAAGCAGAAATTTCAAAAGTCCTCATTGTAAGCACGGCATAGAAATTAAGAACAGTTAATTTTAGTTCCTATGGAACATTTTTTCCTCTCTTGTTCCCCCAAAGCTGCAAATCCCCGTCCCACACACTCTCCCCCCTCCCTGGGCTGAAATCTAAATAAAGTGTTGGATAATTCTCTGTATCCTTTGATTAAATTCTACAACTGGAGATCATGTTTTACAAGGGGCCATTTGTTAACAGTTTCCCAAACACAGATCAGATCCTCATTGATTTGAGCCCAAAGTGTAACCTCTTATTTCTTGTCCCCCCTCCCCCATCCTCTGATGTGAACCATCCTCCACTCGCTGACCCAGGATGGCGGCCGTTAACCTGGGCCTGTTCCCGGGAGGGAGAAGCCCCGCAGCTGCAAACCAGGAGCTGACAATTATTCCTCAGGGTTTGCGGATCCACAAAGTGTTTCGAAATCCTCCCCGTCCAGCCGCCGGCTCCATCGCTCCCTCCCCCCGGGCCTGTCACCGCGGGGTAAACACGGGGCCTGGGGCCTACCCCAGAAGTTGCTCCAGTTCCCAATCCAGCCGCGGTTTCCATTCCTACCCTGTGCTCACAATCTCCTCCCGCCTCCCGAACCGTCCGCTCCTCCTCACTCTGTCACCATGACTGACACTGAGCATGCTCAGAGCGCACACCCACACTGCACCTGCGCACTGGACTCCTGTAGTCATTGATAGGGGACTTTCTGCAACGCGGTTTGTTCTGGGTAAATAATCCGCCATTGATAGCTTGACTTGGGAACACAAAATTCAATGCATCGGCTTCCCAATCGAGATCGGGACCCGGGGCGCTGTTGGCACAGTGGATGGTAAATGCTGAGCTGCTCAAGTCACAGAAATAAACCTGAAACAGCTGCCAGTACTGTTTTGCAATTTGTATTTTATCTTGAGATGCGTGAATGATATTCAAAGTGAGTTTTCTTAGCTTCAGTTCCTGCAGACAGCAACTTAATGCATAGAGGCCGGAGGCTTTTCATACTTGTGTTAGATCTCAGAATGCCTTCCCTCTCCTTCATACATGTTTCTCTCTTAATGTAAATTCCAATGTCCCAATATGTCTGCAAATTTACTTTTCTTATATCATAAATCTTTCATAGTACTTATATTAACAGTAACCTTTGGGAAAAATAAACACTGTTTTACTTAGCTTCCTATGGCTAGATGTAACATCTTATCGTCTCTTTGAAGTTCAAACTAATCTAATATATCTAAAAATGCAATTGGTCCTTGCACCTCGCATTCTAAAACTTCAGCCAGGTTTATGTATTTAGCATTTCAAACCTAGCTTCCCTTTTGATCATTCAAAAGCTCCAGACCAGCTGTCTCCAATTCCATTAAATCCCCTCCCCCAAACAAATCCACACAGAGAAACTAGTCCAAACCCCAAAATTAACCTACCTTTACAATGTATCACATCAATATGATGAAATGCATATTTTCATGACAGCGCAATACACACAATAGGTACTTAAAGTATGTACATACCAGAATGTCTGGGCCTTCCTCCATGATGCAATCTGTGCAATTCACCCCCACCTCCACCTCCAATTGCAGATTGGAAAAAGGTCGATGTTGAAATTTACAAAGATCAAGACTGGTACAAACTGGTGGAAACAACCTGCTGAGTTTTTCCATCACTTTCCGTTTTTATTTCAGATTTCCAGTTCCCATAGTATTTTGCTTTTAATTCAGTGCTGGTATCTCTGTAAGGAAAGATATGCTGAAAAGCAGACATCAGATAGACGAAATGGAATGTATCTTGTGCGAAACATAAACACCAGCACAGGTCAGTTGAACAGAATTCACTGTTTCTGGACTTGATATTTTCTGTAATTCAGTGTCATCTCCAACCAGCTCCTGATCAGCATGTTCCACGTCCATCACTTGTACTGCACATGCTCAGAGTGCAACCGAGTGCTGAGTAATCACACCACGCTCCTGTAGTCATTGATGGGGCACATTCTGGCACATGGAAAATTATCGATTGTAACAGTGTCGCTCAAAGCTTAATTGGTGAATGAAAATGTTCATCACCACATTGAGATTGGGCCTGTTTCTGTATCAAGTAGCACTTGCTAAGAAATAACCTGCTCACTAATGCTAAGCGTGGGTTCCGCCAGGGTCACTCAGCCCCTGACCTCATTACAGCCGTGGTTCAAACATGGACAAAAGAGCTGCACTCCTGAGGTGCGTTGAGAGTGACTGCCCTTGACATCCAGGCAGCATTTGACCAAGTGTGGCATCAAGGAGCCCTGGCAACACTGGAGTCAATGGGAATAAGGGGGGAAACTCTACACTGGTTGCATTCATACCTAGCACAAAGGAAGATGGTTGTGGCTGTTGGGGGTCAATCATCTCATTTCTACGACATCATGGCAGGAATTCCTCAGGGTAGTGTCCTAGACCCAACCATCTTCAGGCTGTTTCATCAATGTCCTTCCTCCCATCATATGGTCAGAAATGGGGATGTTCACTGGTGATTGCACAATGTTCAGCACCATTCGCGACTCCTCAGCTACTGAAGCAGTGCATGTCTAAATGCAGCAAGATCTGGACAATATCCAGGCTTGTACTGACAGGTGGCAAGTAACGTTCGCAAGACACAAGTGCCAGGCAATGACCATCTCCAACAAGTAAGAATCTACCCATCACCCCTTGACATTCAGTGGCATTACCTTCACTGAGTCCCCCACTATCAATATCCTGGGTGTTACCATTGAGCAGAAACAGAACTGGACCAGCCATGTAAATACTATGGCTCCAAGAGCAGGTCAGAGGCTGGAGATCCTGCCGCAAGTAACTCACCTCCTGACTCTCCAAAACCTGTCCACCATCTGCAAAGCACAAGACAGGAGTGTGATGGAATATTCTCCACTTGCCTGGATGAGTGCAGCTCCAACAACACTCAAGAAGCTTGACACCATCCAGGGCATCCGCTTGATTGGCACCCATCCACAAACATTCACTCCCTCCACCACCGACAAACAGTAGCAGCTGTGTGTACCATCTACAAGATGCACTGCAGGAACTCACCAAGGCTCCTTTGACAGCACCTTCCAAACCCACGACCGCAGCCATCTCGAAGGACAAGGGCAGCAGATAGATGGGAACACCACCCCCTGGAAGTTCCCCTCCAAACCACTCACCATCCTGACTTGGAAATATATCGCCATTCCTTCAGTTGCTGGATCAAAATCCTGGAGCTCCCTTCTTAACAGCACTGTGGGTGTACCTGCAGTGGTTCAAGAAGGCAGCTCACCACCACCTTCTCAAGGGCAACTAGCTATGGGGAATAAATGCTGGCCCAGCCAGTGAAGCCCACATCCCGTGAATGAACTTTAAAAAATATTATATATATATAGTTAATATATGATATATTACTATATCATAGATTAGGCAGAGGTCATGGTCCATATCGGTACCAACAACATAAGTAAAAAGAGGGATGAGGGCCTGAAAGCAGAATATAGGGAGCTAGGAAATAAATTAAAAAACAGGACCTCAAAGGTAGTAATCACAGGATTACTCCCAGTACCATGTGCTAGTGAGATCAGGAGTTGGAGAATAGACCAGATGAATACATGGCTGGGGAGATGGTGTAGGAGGGAGGGATTTAGATTCCTGAGGCATGGGGACTGACTCTGGGGATGATGGGACATGTAAAAGCTGGATGGGTTGCAGAACCAGTATCCTCGCAGTGGTATTTGCTAGTAATGTGGGGGAGGGTTTAAACTAGACTGGCAAGGGAAAGGGAAACTGAGTGAGGAGACACAAGAGAGGGAAACAAAGATAGGAATGAAAGATAGAAAAGTAGAAAGCAAAAGTGGAAGGCAGAGGAAACAAGGGCTAGCAGCAAATAGGACCATAGTACAAAAAGAGATGTATAAAAAATGTTAAAAAGACAAGTCGAAAGGCACTGTATATGGATGCATGGAGCATTTGCAATAAGGTAGATGAATTAACAGTGCAAATAGATGTGAACGGGTACAATATGATTGTGATTATGGAGACATGGCTGCAGGGTGACCAAGGCTGGGAACTGAATATCCAAGGGTACTCGATATTTAGGACAGACAGGCAAAAAGGAAAAGGAGGTGGTGTGACATTGTTAGTTAAGGATGAAATTGGTGCAGTAGTGAGAGAGGATATTGGCTTAGAAAATCTAGACCTAGAATCTGTCTGGGTGGAGCTAAGAAGAAACAAAGGGCAGGAAACATTCGTGGGGGTTGTCTATCAGCCTCCAAACAGTAGCGATAAGGTAGGTGACAGTGTTAAACAGGAAATTAGAGATGTATGTAACAAGGGTGCTACGGTAATCATGGGTGACTTTAAGCTGCATATAGACTGGGCAAGCCAAATTAGCAAAAATACTCTGGCAGATGAATTCCTGGAATGTACAAGATAGTTTTTAGGCCAGAATGTCGAGGAACTGATTAGGGAACAGGCTATCCTAGATTTGGTATTGTGCAATGAAGGAGAGTCATACGGAATTGAAATGTTAACTCTGTTTCTCTCTCCACAGGTGGTGTCAGACCTGCTGAGTTTTCCCAGTATTTTCTGTTCTTATTTCAGATATCCAGCATCCGCAATATTTTGCTTTTACGCTAGCATCACGATGAAACCTTTTCAGCAACAACTGGTGAGAATTTGGAATTCACTATCTGATGGATACAGGTTCAAGAGTAAACTTCAAAAAGGAACTGGATAAATATTTGAAGGAGAAATGATGCAGGGATGAGTAAAGAATGGGGGAGTGGGACTAACTGGATAGCTCGTCGAATTTGTCAGCACAGATTTGATAGGCCAACCGGCCTCCTTCTCTGCTGTACTATTAGGAGATTCTATCATCTATAATAATATAATGATTCATAATAAACATATGATAGAATCATAGAGCATGGATGGTGGCCATTCAGCCCACTGTGCCTGAAAACGTTACCAATCTGTCCCACTCCCCTGCTCTTTTCCGATTGCCTTCCAAATCTTTCCGTATTAATTTAAAATCCAAATCACTTTTGAAAGTTACGACTGAATTTGCTTCTAACAACCATTCAAACAATGACTTCAGTCTTCCCAATATTTAATTGGAGGAAATTTTCTGCACATCCGCCAAACAGTCTGATAATTTACCAAGAGTGGAGAAGTCGAGAGAGGTGGTGGTGAAGCAGAGCTGGGAGCTGTCAGTGTAAATGTGATAAGTGACAGTGTTTTCAGATGATGTCACTGTTTGGAACAGGTTAATGAAAAATAAGAGGAGACCAAGTCTGGATCCTTTGGGGACACCAGAGGTGACTCTGTGAGTGGAAAGGGAAGACATTGCAAGTGATTCTCTGGCGATGATTAGATAGAGAAGAATGGAACTAGGAGAGAGCAGCCCCACCCAGCTGGACGACAGGGGAGAGGCGAAGGTGCAGAATGATGTGGTCAACCTTGTCAAAGGCTGCAGACAGGTCGAGGACGAGAAGGGAGAGTTTATCTTAGTCACAGTCACATAGGATGTCATTTGTGACTTGGATAAGAGCTGTTTCAGTACTGTGACAGGGGCAAAAACATGATTGGAGGGATTCAGACATGGAGTTCTGGGAAAGATGGGCAGGGATTTGGGAGGTGACAACAAGGACTTTGGAGAGGAAAGAGAGACTGGAGATGGGGCAGTAGTTTGGAAAGACAGTGGGGACAAAGATTTGTTTTTTGAGAAGGGTATAATGATGGCAGATTTGAAGGAGAGAGGGACAGTACCTGAGAGAGAAAACTGTTATCATAGTCAGTGAACATGGGGAAGTTGAGTGATCAGTAGTTTAGTTGCAACAGGGTTGATGAAGGAGGTGGGTTTCATGGACAAGATGAGCTCTGAGAGGGCCTGAGGGGAGATGGGAGAGAAACTACAGAAAGATGAGAGTTCAAGGCTCGGGTAATGGGGAACTTTAGGGAGGGCGAGTGGAAGGGAGGGAAGCAGCAGAGGCAGCTGATCGGATTATCTCAATCTTAGTGACAAAGGAGCTCCATGAGATCCTCACACCGGTTGCTGGGGGTGAGGATGGAGGCTAGGGGAGAGGGAGAGCACTTCAAAATGAAGTAACTTGTGTTAGAGATATTAAAAAGATTCAACACATTGTGTCTTTAGCACAAAACTAATTTATGTGACATTTATCCAGAATATTAGCCCCTCTAAGTGGTCTGTAGTTTATTAACATCAGCAGAAACAGATCCCAGGGAACATGGTTCAGTCCTGGATGTGATTAATAGCAAATTCCCAGCACTTTAGTTACTTGTGAACTTGCTGGTGTCTCAGCAGGTTGGATGAGGTAGTGAATCCCTTCCCACACTGGAGGCAAGTGAATGGTCTCTCCCCAGTGTGAACTCGCTGGTGTGCCAGCAGGTTGGATGAGGTAGTGAATCCCTTCCCACAATGGGGGCAGGTGAATGGCTTCTCCCCAGTGTGAACTCGTTGGTGTGTCAGCAGGTGGGGTGAATGACTAAATGCCTTCCCACACTGGGGGCAGGTGAATGGCTTCTCCCCAGTGTGAATTCGTTGGTGTGCCAGCAGGTTGGATGAGGTAGTGAATCTCTTCCCACACTGAGGGCAGATGAATGGCCTCTCCCCAGTGTGAATTTGCTGGTGTCTCAGCAGGGTGGATAACTGAGTGAATCCCTTCCCACACTGGGGGCAGGTGAATGGCTTCTCCCCAGTGTGAACTCGCTGGTGTCTCAGCAGGTGGGATGAGGTAGTGAATCTCTTCCCACACTGAGGGCAGATGAATGGCCTCTCCCCAGTGTGAATTTGCTGGTGTCTCAGGAGGCTAGATAACTGAGTGAATCCCTTCCCACACTGGGGGCAGGTGAATGGCCTCTCCCCAGTGTGAACTTGCTGGTGTGTTAGCAGGCTGTGTGACTCAGTGAATCCCTTCCCACACTCAGAGCAGGTGAACAGTCTTTCCCCCGTGTGAACTTGCTGGTGTCTCAGCAGGTGGGATGACTGAGTGAATCCATTCCCACACTGGAGACAGATGAATGGCCTCTCCCCAGTGTGAATTCGCTGGTGTACAGTGAGTTGGGATGATCCCCTGAACCCAGTCCCGCATTTAGAGCACTTAAATGGTCTCTTGTCAGTGTGAACACATTGATGGGACATCAGCTCTCAGGAACTTTTATAGCACTTCCTGCAGTCTGGGCATTTAAAAGGTCTCTCTTCACTGTGAACTCGCTGGTGGCTCAGCAGGTGGGCTGAAAGAGTAAATCCCTTCCCACAATTTGAGCAGGTGAACGACCTCTCCCCAGTGTGACTGCGCCGATGCCCTTCCAGCTCAGATGGGAATCTGAATCCCTTCCCACAGTCCCCACATTTCCATGGTTTCTCCCGGATGTGGCTGTGCTTGTGTCTTGACAGGCCAGATGATCGGTTGAAACCTCGTCCACACGCAGGACACGTGTACGATTTCTCTCCACTGTGAATGGTGCTTTTTCCTTCCACGTTCAAAATCAAATGATATTCAGGTTACGATAAATCGGGCGACTGTCAGATTCTGCTGTGATGTTTTGTTTCTGTTTCCTGACTGCAAATCCTCTCCTTCTAATCCCCTGTGAAACTGATTTAAAACAGAAAAAAGGGAGTGAGAGAGAACCCACAAAATCACAAAGGCAGGTTGAGCTGAATGAATCTGGTAATTTGTGGGGCTGGCACGAGGCAAAAGTGACCATAATGCTGGATTGTCATAAAAACCCAACTGGTTCACTAATGTCCTTCAGGGAATGGAACCTGTCACCTGGTCTGGGTCTACACAAGACTCTGCCTCCATGGGAGGAAAGAGAGAGGTGGGAGATGCAGGGGGTGAAGATGTGTTTAATACATCTTCAGCTCAACCAGAACTTTGGCAGAATATCCCAAGCCCTCAACGTCCCACGACCTAGAAGGACGAAGGTAACAGGTGTCAATGAACACCATCACCTCCAGCTCACACACTGTCCTGACTTGTCTGACATGCAGTACTGGATGAGCAGAAATTTCCTCCATTTAAATGTTGGGAAGATGAAAGCCATTGTTTTCAGTCCCTGCTACAAACTCCACTCCCTAACCACTGACTCCATCCCTCTTGCAGCTCTCTGAGGCTGAACCAGACTGTTCACAATCTTGTTGTCATATTTTAGCCCAAGCTGAGCTTCTGACTACAAATCACTAAAACCAGCCATTTCCACCTCAGTAAAATCGCCCAACTGTGTTCCTGCCTCAGTTCATCTGCTGCTGAAACTCATCCATTCCTTTGTTCCCTCTAAACTGAACGATTTGACTGTGCTTCTTGTCGGCCTCCCAGATTCAACTCCATAGAAACTGGAGGTCACCCAAAACTCAGCAGCTCATGTCCTTACTTGTACCAAGTCTTGTTCACCATCATCCCCTGTGTTCCCTGACGGTCGTGGTCGTCTCCAGCCCTTCAGCCTTCCAGGATTATCTGAGATCATCTAATTCTGACCCACACCTGGCTCCAATTCCTCCCGTGCATCCACAATCTCCTCCAGCCTCCTCAGCTGCCTGTTCCACCCCAGTCCGTCTCCACCAGCCGCACTGAGCATGCTCTGAGCACAGCCCGGCCCCCACGCAGTCGCTCTGGGTTCCTGTTCTCATCGATAGGGGGCTTTCTGACCCATGAGGCATTCTGAGTAATCCTGCCACCATTGAGGCCAATCAGCGAACAGACAATTTTTTTCAACACCAGCTCTGAAGAAGGGTCATATGGACTCGAAACGTTAACTCTGTTTGTCTCTCCACAGATGCTGTTAGACCTGTTGAGCTTTTCCAGCAATTTCTGTTTTTGTTTCAGATTTCCAGCATGCGCAGTTTTTTGCTTTTGCCTTAGGCAATCTTTTTTCCCCCAGTTGGTAAAACAGAAGATCCATGAATGAGGGGGATATTGGACAGGAAGCACAATGAGAGGTTCAGACACTTTATTAAATACTCACAGCAGAAGCACATTAATCTGATCGGAGATCACTTCCTCATGAGCAGCCAGCTGAGTGGAGCCTCCTGAGATTCTGTTCCCTTTCCAGTCAGTATTTACAGGAGCTGGGACATGGAAAAGAGTCTCAGTAAAATCAGGGATTTATTTGTTCACTGTTTTAAAATGGGCCTGGGCTCACACTCGAAGTTTGTGCAGCCTGTGACGCCCTGGGATTATTAACCCTCCCCTTCCAGACCCTTTGGGCTCTCTATTGTTTCTCAATATCCTCCCGGCCCTGTGACTCCCGAGGTTTATTAACCCTCCCTCTCCAGGCCCTTTGGACTGTCTAATGTTGGACTATGTATTGTTTTTCAATGTCCTCCTGGCCTTGTTGTATCTGATCCAATAAAAACCCTCTTTA
Source organism: Cetorhinus maximus (assembly GCF_964194155.1). NCBI lineage: Eukaryota > Metazoa > Chordata > Chondrichthyes > Lamniformes > Cetorhinidae > Cetorhinus > Cetorhinus maximus. The sequence continues at coordinate 29,309 of NW_027597565.1, forward strand.
CATCACACAGGGAACAGCTTTAGACATGTTCTGACTTTTCACCTCAATCTTATTCTGCTGAATGATCTTACTGACCGTTCCCTTTCTCTCGATCAGTCCGTCCACCATCTCTTTTCTGGATTTCACTCCTTCTTGTTGTTCCAGGATTTCATCTCTCTGCCTTTTATTTCTTTTACTGAAGATTCCTGTCCATTGCTGCCTCACAGCCTCGTCCTGTTCCCACATATTCTCCATGTCTAAGTGCTTCCCAGCGGCCGTGCCAGCCGTGGCCCCTATTCCAGCCCAGTCACTGATCCCTCTCTTCCCTCCACCCTTTTTACTGGTGTCACTATCACAGGAACGATTGCAGAGTTTTGCAAAACTGCCTTAACGCCGGGGTCTTGGCTACTGGTGGTCATAGTCCACCCATCTCTCTCCCTGCGTTCTGACTTCTGAAATCCCCGGATAATTCCCTTATCATCTGAACATCAAGGTGCTTGAAGATGGGATGATATAACCTTGGGGACGGGTGTATTGGGGTTCAGGGCAAATATTACAGGAATTATTTTAAATCTTGTATCATTATATCGGCTTTCTGAGTATGGGTGATGATTAAACCATTTGTGGGATCAATTTCTTATGGCAGGACAGATTGAGGGGTAGTCAGTGAAGCATATGGGGCCTTCGGCTTCATAAATAGAGGTACTGAGTATAAAAACAGAGGCATTATTTTGGCATTTATAAGGAAGGCAAATGGAATTTTGGCATTTTTTGCAAAAGGAAGAGTATAAAAATAGGGAAGTGTTGTTGCAACTGTACAAGGCTTTGGTGAGACCGCACCTGGAGTACTGTGCACAGTTTTGGTCCCCTTACTTGAGGAAGGATTTAGTTGCACTGGAGGCGGTTCGGAGGAGGTTCACTAGATTGATTCCAGAGATGTGGGGCTTGTCTTATGAGGAGAGATTGAGCAGTTTAGGCCTATACTCGCTAGAGTTTAGAAGGATGAGAGGAGATCTAATTGAGGTATATAAGATGCTAAAGGGGATAGACAAAGTAGACGTGGAGCGGATGTTTCCCCTTGTGGGGCATTCTAGAAAAAGAGGCCATAGTTTGAGGCTAAGGTGTGGTAGATTTAAATCAGAGATGAGGAGGAATTACTTTTCTCAAAGGGTCGTGAATCTATGGAATTCACTATTCCAGAGTGCAGGGGATACCGGGACACTGAATAATTTTGAGGAGATAGATTTTTAATTAGTAATGGGTTGAAAGGTTATGGGGAGAAGGCGAGAAATTGGAGTTGAGGCCGAAATGAGATCAGCCGTGATCGTATTGAATGGCTGGGCAGGCTCGAGGGGCCGAATTGCCTATTCCTGCTCCTAGTTCTTATGTTATAGAGTTTTGGTTAGGTCACAACTAGAATATTGCATCCAGTTCTGGTCCCCAGTCTTTAGGAAGAATGTGAGGGGCCTTGATAAGGTGCAGAGGAGATTTACCAGAATGGTTCGAGGGATGAGGGATTTTAGCTACAAGGTTTGGCTGGAGAAGCTGGGGTTGTTCTCTTTGGAGCTGGGGGATTGAGGGGAGATTTGATAGCGGTGTACAAGATTATGAAAGGTTTAGAATAAGATAGACAAAGGAAATCCTTTTCCATTAGCTGATGGTACAAGGATACAGGTTTTGGGCAAGAGATGCAAGAGGGGATATGAGGAAGAACGTTTTTCACAGCAAGTAGGGTCACGTGATTTGTTCAACCAATGTGTAGCTAGTGCGGGGGTATAAATTCTAGGGGAGGAGTTTCCTAGGAAGTGGTTGCAGGAGGGGCTGGCTGGATACAAGCAGCCACACAAGCTCTTGTCTAAATAAAGCTTAATTTGTTTGACTAAAAAGCCTCTGAGAGCATGTTTCTACAATAATAACCTGGAACTCAGCCCACGAGGGTGGTGGAAGTGGAGACGATTAATCATTTCAAAAGGAAATTGGATGTTATACTGCCAGGATTTTATGAAGGATTTGACCATGTTAAGTGCATGCTGGACCCTGAAGTTCTGGTCACTTATCATTTAACTTCTCCACCCCACTCCCACTCTGACCTCTGTGTCCTTGGCCTCCTGAACTGTTCCAATGAAGCTCAAGGGGAGTTTGAGGAACAGCAGCTCATCTTTCGATTCGTCACTTTACAACCTTCCAGACTCAGCATCGAGTTCAGTAGTTTCTGCACCAACAGAGAGTTGTCAGGATCAGGAACGCTCTACCTGAAAAGGTGCTGGAACCTGATTCTATGTTTAGTCTCCGCCCACTGGTCCTAGATTCCCCAACCAGTGAATATAGTTTCTCTCTATCAACCCGGTCAGTTCCAATTAATATCCCAAAAACTTTGATCAAATCACCTCTTCATCTTCTAAATTCCCGGGATTACAATGCTCATAGTGAGGTGCGGTGCTGGATTTTAGCAGAAGGAATAGGGAGAGGGAAGATATAATTCATGGCTCAGTTCTAAAGAGTGTGCATGGACAGAGGGACCCGGGGTTCATGTGCTTTGATCTCTGAAGGTGACAGGATGTATTAAGAGAGAAGTTAGCAAAGCCGATTGGATCTTGAGCTACATAAATAGTGACATTGAGAACAAAAACAGGAAGCTATGCTGAATCTTTACAAAGCACTGGTTAGGCTCCAATTTGAGTATCTTCTGGTCACCAGACGTTAGCAAGGATGTGAAGGTCCTTGAGAAGGTGCAGAGGAGGTTTACCAGAATAGTTCCTGCAAAGGAGGTTGAGGTGGGATTTGATTGAGGTGCACAAGGTTCTGGCAGGTTTAGATAAGGTGGACAAAGAAAAGCTGTTCCCATCAGCTGATTGTACAAGGACTCGGGGACACAGATTTAAGGCTTTGGGTAAAAGGTACGGGAAATGTGATGAAGAATGTTGTTACACAGTGAGTGGTAATGACCTGGAGTTTACTGCCTACGAAAGGAGGTGGAAACGGATATGATGAATGATCTCAAAAGGAAATTGGACAGACACGCGAGGGAAATAAACCTGCAAGGATACGGGGATAGAGCAGGGGCAGGGGAATGGGACGACTGGATTGCTCCAGAAAACTGGCATGGACTCAATGGGCTAAATGGCTTCCTCTGTGCCATAATGACTCTTTTGTGTAATCTTCTTCTGTAATTTAACCCTTGGAGTTTGGATATCACTCAGGTAAAACTGTGCTACACTCCCTCCTGGTGTTTTTCCAGTCACATTGATATCTGAAATTTTCTCCCACAAACAGAACAGACAAACCTTCCACATTCAGATTCTGCTGATATTCAGTTTCTGATGAATCGAGTGAATCTGTCAGATCTTGTTGTGATGTTTAGTTTGAGTTTCCCGTCTATCAATCCTCCAATTCCAGTGCCCTGTAAAGTTTACAGAAACCATCACTGTCAGTCTAGGACAGAAATTCACAATATTCTCTCCTCTAGGGTTGCCAACTCTGATTAAATGGAGGTTCCATCACATGACTTGTCCCTATGCTCCAGCCATGAGTCGGCCAACACATCCTTCCTTGTGACACACTGCCTTCTCAGGCCAATTGGAAAGCAAAATGTCTCGTGACGCAATTGGATGATGATTTGTCCCACTTTCAATATTTTAATAAAGAGAAACATTCAAAGAAAATTACAAATTAAAACAATCTTTTTAATGCCCTTAAGATATTTCTCCAGTGCTGCACACAGCAATGTCCTGGAGATTGAGCTTCAGCTCCTGGAAACTCCAGTCCAATCCTGGAAGGTGGCAACCCACTCTTTGCCTGTCTCCTAATCCAGGATCACAGCGCATGCGCCCTGCTGTACCGGGCCTGTGAACGGAAGGCGCCCCGCAGCTCATAGACCTTTCGGTGCTAATGCGGGACCGGTAACTTTTTACTCGGGGTTCGAAGCCTCCGCGTAGTATTTATGAAGCCCCCCCGCCCATTCCGCTGGCTCTAATCCTCCCCGCTCACCCACCGACTCCATTACTCAACTGCACTCGATTGTTTCTTCCCCGTTCCTTGCAGCGCCATTGACAGTCTGCACTGCGCATGCTCTACTCTCAGCGGGAAACTGCGCCTGCGCAAGGCGCGCCGGTCGTGTGGATAGGGCACATTCTTACCCGCAGTGAATGCTGGGTCAGAGCGACGCCATTGTGATCATACATTTTTTTTAGTAGAACATTGTGATTTGCGATCAGAATTCCGATTACAATTGGAGCCATTTGTCCAAGTTACAAATTTACTAAATCAATTGATACAGCAACTAAAGAGCACGTGTCTTCCACCATAGTTCTGTCCTGGGTGTGATTAACAGCAGAACAAACCCCTACAGTTAGATGTGGACTCACTGGAGTCTCAGTAGGTGGGGTGAACAAGTGATTTTTTTTCCATAGACATAAGGGTTAAACTATCCCTCCCGAATAAGAATGGACTAGTCGTAGATCAAAAGTGTTGGGTTTCTAAAGTTGGAGTGTTAACCAGGGGGCAAATTGAGTGAATGCCTTTGCACACACAATGAGTCTGATTCTCCTCCCTCAAATGTGAACGTGCTGTTGCGTCAGTAAGTGGGATGACTGAGTAAATCCTTTTCCACATTCAGCTTTCAAATTATCTTTGCACGGTGAGGTTTTATCTAAGAATTTCCAGCTCAGGCGGGAATCACAAATCCTTCTGGTGGTTAGTTTCACAATCTTTTTTAAAATTCATTCAAGGGATGTGGGCGTCGCTGGCTAGGCCAGCATTTATTGTCCATCCCTAATTGCCCTTGAGAAGGTGGTGGTAATCTAGCTTCTTGAACCACTGCAGTCCATGTGGTGTAGGTACACCCACAGTGCTGTTAGGGAGGGAGTTCCAGGATTTTGACCCAGCGACAGCAAAGGAACGGCAGTATATTTCCAAGTCAGGATGGTGAGTGGCTTGGATGGGAAGTTCCAGGTGGTGGTGTTTCCCAGGGATCTGCTGTCCTTGCCCTTTTAGATGGTAGTGGTCTTGAGTTTAGAAGGTGCTGTCTAAGGTGAGTTCTTGCAGTGCATCTTGTAGATGGTACACACTTCTGCTACTGTGCGTCAGTGGTGGAGGGAGTGAATGTTTGTGGATGGGGTGCCAGTCAAGTGGGCTGCTTTGTCCTGGATGGCGTTGAGCTTCTTGAGTGTTGTGGGAGCTGCACTAATCCAGGCAAGTGGAGAGTATTCCATCACACTCCTGACTTGTGTCTTGTAGATGATGAAGTCAGGAGGTGAGTTATTGCCACAGGATTCCTAGCCTCTGACCTGCTCTTGTAGCCACAGTATTTATATGGCTAATCTTGTTCAGTTCCTGGTCAATGGTAACCCCCAGGATGTTGATAGTGGGGGATTCAGCAATGGTAATGCCATTGAATGTAAAGGGGTGATGGTTAGATTCTCTCTTGTTGGAGATGGTAATTGCCTAGCACTTGTGTTGCAAATGTTACTTCCCACTTGTCAATCAAGCTTGGATATTGTCCAGGTCTTTCTCCATTTGAACATTGACTGCTTCAATATCTGAGGAGTCGCAAATGATGCTGAACACTGTGCAGTCATCAGTGAACCTCCCCATTTCTGACCTTGTGATGGAAGGAAGGTCATTGATGTAGCAATTGAGGTAGTGTCCGAGGCCCAATCGGCAGTGATGTCCTGGAGCTAAGATGACTGACCTCCAACAACCATAACCATCTTCCTTTGTGCTAGGTATGCCTCCAACCAGCAGAGAGGTTTCCCTGATTCCCATTGACTCCAGTTTCACCAGGGCTACCTAATACCACACTCGGTCAAATGCGGCCGTGCTGTCAAGGGCAGTCACTCTCACCTCACCTCAGGAGTTCAGCTCTTTTGGCATTGATTGAACCAGGGCTGTAATGTGGTCAGGAGCTGAGTGGCCCTGGCGGAACCCAAACTGGGCGTCAATGACCAGATTATTGGGGCCGGAGACTGATGGGGCAGTAATTGGATGGGTTCGATTTGTCCGGCATTTTGTGTACAGGAAATACCTGGGGAATTTTCCTCATTGCCAGATGGATGCCAGTGTTGTAGCTGTACTGGAACAGCTTGGCTAGGGACGTGGAACGTTCTGGAGCACAAGTCTTTAGTACTATTGCTGGAATATTGTTTGGGCCCATAGCCTTTGCAGTATCCAGTGTCTTTAGCTCTTTCTTGATGTCACATGGAGTTCATTTCAGCATTTTCCAGTTAAAGAAAAGCAAAATACTGTGGATGCTTCAAATCTTAATTAAAAACAGAAAATTTTGGAAATACTCAGCAATTCTGGTAGCATTTGTGAAGAGAGAAACAGTTTACATTTCAGGCCCATGATCTTTCATCAGAACTGGACTGCATCTGTGCACAGATTTAAATATTAATCTTCTGTTTCCATCCACAGATCTGCTGAGTATTTCCAATGTTTTCTGTTTTTAATCTCTGGTTTAAAATGTTGCTCTGGAATTGCATATTAAATTTATTAGCGACTAAATAATATTTATTCTCATTCTGTCTGCAAGTGGAAACATCTGCCACTTGTCTACCCTGTCAAACCCTTTCATAGTCTTAAAGGATCAGGTCATCCTTCATTCTCTTTTCTAGAGAAAACATTTACAGCCTGTCCCGTCTTTCTTAATGGGTGTCACCTGCCAGTTCTGGCATCATTCTAGTATTTTTTTCTTGCATCTTCTCCAGTCCTTTTAGTTCTATCTTATAATATGGAGACCTAAGCTAATCTGAGCAGCAAACTCACCATTGTCCCCAAAAGCGCGTATGTTTCAGTATTTTACTCATTTTCCCATGAGATGAATATAAAATGGGATGGAATAACCAGATCTAATGAGCCAGACTGGAGTAATTACAAAGTTGTCTCTTCTCCTTACAGTGAAACGGTGGCTGTTTTACTCTTAATCTGTCAATTATGACATTAAGAATAACATGTCAGAGAAAGACAAGATTTCAGTGCTGTGACACTAGGCCAGACTAAAGTTCAGTTAATATGATTGCCGAGCAGTGATCAGGAGCACTTGCAAATTATTCTCTGTCTTGAATATATTCCAGATGCAAATCCATGAACGTTTAGATACTGGGGAATCAATGGTTTGGAGATAGGGAGGAGAAGTGGAGTTAAGGAGGAAGAGCATTTAATGGTGTAGTGGCCATACGTTCTCCTGCTGCTCCTATTTCTGGTCTTCTTATGAACATCATTTTGTATCATTTCCGTGTGAGCACAGCAGATGCTGCACCCACCCTTTCATCTCCTCCCTTCCTACATTCCCAGCTCTCAATACGCTTTCCGGTGGCGCAGTGATTTCCTTGTACTTGTTGCAATTTAGCATCGTGTTTTCATTACTCATGATGCCATCTCTCCTACACTGAGGAGATTAAATTAAATTGAGTGACTGCTTTGTGGAACATCACCATTCAGTTTGCAAACGTGATACTGAGCTTCTGATCATTTACTATTTTAGTTCTCTGCCTCACTTCAGTTCTGACCTCTCTGTCCTCAGCCTCCTGCACTGTTCCAATAAATCTCAAAGGAAACTCGAGGAACAGTGCTCATCATTGATTAGACACTTTGCAACCTTCTGGACTCAACATTAATTTCAACAATTTTGGATCATAACCACCACTCCCATTTTTTCAGACAGTAGGTGCTTGTAATTGTTCTGCTGTTATCATTCATATCTCATCTGGACCTGTCTTTTGTCTCTTCAGTTGTCCCATTAGTTTATTTACTTGTCTCCTTATCACCCAGTGTTGCCTTGCATCATCCGCTTTGTCATTTAATCACTCCAGCCTTCCATCCTATCACAAGACCGTTTGTTCTTTTCTCCTTTCCCCTTCTCATTTCCCTGACTCCGTACATGCTGGAAAACAACTAAATCTCTAAATTCTTCCAGCTTGGATAAAAATTTAGCGACCTGAAACATTTACTCTGTTTCCCTCTCCGTAGACACTCCATCTCTAGCTCTAATTCCCGAACAGAAAATGCTGCCAAGAGTCATCAAGTCAGGCTTGAGTCTGTGGCCGCTCTCAGCGTTTGAAACCGTCACAATGCCCGGGTGATTAACGGCAGCTCCGGACCAATAGGAAGAGTGGGCGGGACTGGAAGACTGAGCGGGACTATCTGGTGGTCCTCCAACCAATCGAAATGAAGGAAGGGTGCCACCTGATCATCCATCAGGCTGGCGCCCTGCGCGCAGGCGCAATGTCGTTGTGACTGAAGACTGGGTCTTGCGGGAGTTGAAGGAGGAAGGATGGGGGGACAAGGTGAGAAACAGCGTAACTGAGGAGAGGAATGGAGCCGGAGAATGGACTGGATGCTTCATAAACGCTAGGTATCGGCCTCTAAACCCGAATGAGAAGCTGCCGGATCCGCGTTTGCACCAAATCGAGCAAAGCTGCCGACCTCCTCCGGTCACAGGCCCGAATGAACGGCCGCCATCTTTCTAGGGTCAATGTGCAGCAGTACGCATGCGCAGTAATCCCTGTCCCTGACAGCAGGAGGAGAGAATGGTGTTCATTTCTATCCTAGACTGACAGGGATGGATTTTGGAAACTCCTTTTACAGGGGGTTAGAAGGGGAGGATTTACACCCAGCAAACTAAAACCAAGAGAGATGTTTGTCTCTTCTCAATTTCTATCCTGGATTGACAGTGATGAGTTTTGTAAACCAGAACAAATATTTCTGTTATGAAAGATTGAAAAGGGTGGAGCTTTCTTTTTCCTTTAGAAAATGGAAGAGTTAGCAGTGAGTTGATAGAGGTCTTCACAATGATCAATGGGTTGGACGCGGTAGATATGGAGAGAATGTTTTCACTTGAAATTTCTTGAGAGTGATTACAATGTGAAACTCATAGGAAACCATTGAGATAATTTTGAAAGGAAATTAGATGAGTACGTGAGGGAAATGGGAATAGAAAGATAAGCTGAAAGGATGAGATGAGGTGCATGGAATGGGAGGAGAAGCATGTGGTGTATAAAAACCAGCGTAGTCGTTGGACAGAATGGCCTTTGCTTTTTGAATATTCTGAGTATTTTAATGTAAACTCCTTTTACAGGGCATTCAGAGGGTTGGATTTGCAGATGGGAAATTCAAACCAAACATCATGTCAAGATCTGATAGAGTCACTCGATTCATCAGAACCTGAATATCATCGGCCTTTGAATTTGGAAGAAGAAATGTCTGTCTGTAAGGAAAGATTTTAAACAACGTTGTGACTGGAATAGCACTGAGACATACACACATGAGTGAGAGTGTTCCAGTGCAATGATTGGAAAGAGTTTTAACCAGCCTGAAAAAAAAGTGCACCATTCACAGCAGGGAGAGACTGTACACGTGTTCTGTGTGTGGATGAGGCTTCAACTGATTGTCAAACCTGGAGAGAAACAAGGACACCCACACCATGGAGAAACCATGGAAATGTGGGGACTGTGGGAAGGGATTCAATTACCCATCTGAGTTGGAAACTCATCGACGTATTCACACTGGGGAGAGGCCGTTCACCTGCTCTGTGTGTGGAAAAGGATTCACTCAGTCATCCAGCCTCCACACACACCAGCATGTTCATACTGGTGGCAGGCCATTCACCTGCCTTGAATGCGGGAAGGGATTTAATGCATTATCAACCCTCCGGACTCACCAGCAGGTTCACTCTGATCAAAGACCATTTAAATGTTCTGACTGTGAGAAGAGCTTTAAAAGCAGAAAGGATCTACTGATATACCAACGCTCTCACACTGGGGAGAGGCCATTCACCTGTGCAGTGTGTGGGAAGAGATTCACTCAGTCATCCCACCTCCTGACACACCAACTTGTTCACACTGATAAGAGACCTTTTAAATGTTCTGACTGTGAGAAGAGCTTTAAAAGTAAAAAGGATTTACTGAACCACCAACGCACTCTGACTGGGGAGAGACCATTCACCTGCTCCGTGTGTGGGAAGGGATTCACTTGTTCATCCCACCTTCTGACACACCAATTTGTTCACACTGATCAGAGACCGTTCCATTGTTCTGACTGTGAGAAAAAATTTAAAAGCAAAAAGGATCTTCTGAAACATCAACACATTCACACTGGGGAGAGGCCATTCACCTGCTCTATCTGTGGGAAGGGATTCACTCGGTTAGCCCACCTGGTGAGACACCATCGAGTTCACACTGGGGAGAGGCCGTTCACCTGCTCTGAGTATGGGCAGGAATTCATTGATTCATCCAACCTTCTGAAGCATCAGCGATTTCATTCTGGGGAGAGACCATACACTTGCCCCTTGTGCAGGAACAGATTCACTCAGTCATCCCATCTCACTACACACCAGCTTGTTCACACTGATCAGAGACCTTTTAAATGTTCTGACTGTGAAAAGAGATTTAAAAGTAAACAGAATCTGCTGACACACCAGCGTGTTCACACAGGGGAGAGGCCGTTCACCTGCTCCGTGTGTGGGAAGGGATTCGCTCAGTCAAACAACCTGCTGAGATGCCAGCAAGTTCACATGCGACAGTGGGGGTTGGATTCTGCTGTTATTGCTGCTGTTAATCACATCCAGTGCTGAATCATGTCTGGATGCCTGTTTCCAGTGGGGCTCCACAGTTTTGTGGTTTATAGCAATCATTTAGACTTAAATGTGGGGATCATGAGTAAGAAGTTTGCAGGTGATCCTGAAGTTGTTTATGTGTTTAACAATGAGGAAGAAAGCCTTAGACTGCAGGAAGATATCAATGGACTGGTCAGATGGACAGGAAAATGGCAAATGAAATTCAATCTGGAGCAGTGTGAGATAATGAATTTGGGAGGGCAAACAAGACAAGGGAATGAACAATTAATGGGTTAATGCTGAGAAGTGTAGAGGAACAGAGGGACCTTGGAGTGCATATCCACAGATCCCTGAAGGTGGTTGGACAGGTAGATCAGGTGGTCAAGAAGGCATTTGGGACATTTTCCTTTCTTGGCTGAAGTCTAGAATATACAAGCAGGGAGATTATGCTGGAATCGTGCAAAACACTAGTTAGAGCACAGCTAGAGTACTGAGTACAGCTCTGACACTGCATTACAGGAAGGATATTCTCACACCAGAGAGGGTACAGAGGAGATTTATGATTTACAGGATTGAAGAAATTCAACTATGAGGAAAGATTGGATAAGCTGGGGTTATTTTCTGTGGCTGAGGGGAGATTTAATTGATGTGTATGAAATTATGAGGGGCCCAGAATGAGTGGACAGGAAGGACCTTTTTCTCTTAGCAGAGAGATCAATAACCAGAGGGAGGGTATAGTTTAGAATTAAAATAATTGGCAGAAGGAATGAGAGGGGGAGGGAGAAATCATTTCAGCCAATGGGTGGTGCAAGTCTGGAACTCACTATCTGATTGGGTCGTACAGGCAGAAACCCTCATTGCATTTAACAGAAAGACTTGGATATGCAGTTGAATTACTGGAACATACAGGGTGACAAACTAAGATCTGCAAAGTGGGATTGGCTGAATAGCTTTATTTCAGCCAGTTCAGACACGATGGGCCAAATGGCCTTTTTCTGTACCAGAACTTTCTGATGCTTTTACTCTGACAGTTGGAGCTTGTTTCTGATGATGTTAATAACCTCGCTAATTGGACTGGAGTTTAATATTCTGGATAAATGTGAAATAAAACAGCTTTGTTTTCAACATGTTGTAGATTTTTGTCTTTCCCACCTGAGTGTTTAACATCACCTGGCTGGAACTCAGAAAGGACAAGCTAGGGTAAGATCATACGGCAGGAACAGAACTTCAGCCTGGACACAGTCCTTCAGGGTCACACTGACAGGGTCTTTTTCATCTCTCTTCACTGACGACAAAGTCCCCATGTGGGTTAATCCTGGGGTATGTAAGAAATGTGTCCCAGCCGCTGTCTTCCATGGTTCAGAGCTCCTAGACACGGAACAGAAGGCTCCTTCACAACTGTGTTTAGAGTCAGGAAGAACAACGGTGAATGCTGGAAATGTGCTGTCAAATCAGAGATTGGTGTAAAGTTGTGATCTGTTTCTGACTAAAAGTGAAATAGCAGGTTTAAATTTAAGAGAATGACTGTGGTAATTATTCCATGGAGATTTAATGTGTTTTTGTGGCAGTCCTGAATCTAGCACTTTAAAGCTGGTGTTAAAACATTTAAAATAAACCAATTTAAAACTGGGAACATCTAACTGGAGGATTCACAGAAGCCTGTTAACTTCTGGGACAATCATACAGCAGACATTTGATCTCCAAATAAAGGAGGACCTGCAGCGTGTTTTCAGAAACTCCCTGTTTTATTAATGTGTGTGTGTGTAAGACACCAGGATAACTAAAACCATGTGCCTTGGAACATCCCCAAGGGTGCATTCCTGATAGTTACTCTGAGATCACTCCCGCTGTGGAACTCCACCACTGACCCTGCTGAAGATTGTAGGCTCAGGGATGGGGCCTCCAGGAGTGGACTGTAAGAAAGGTGGGTTTCAGTATCCTGACTAATGGTCCAGACAACTGACTAAAGTGAGGAACCAGAGGAATCCTTACTGAGAACTGTCTGCAGTTTTGTCTGTCAGTGTAGGTCTAGAGGTGAATGATTCCTGACTCCCTGAACTGTCTGACATTGAACCCAGTTTAGAACAAGATGGATTCAGTGTCCAGGAGAATGGGGACCAATATCACCCACAATTGAAGAAGACAAAAGCAGCCGGCTCTAATAATGACTTGGATGAAGGAACTGACTGTATTGTAGCCAAAATCACTGATGATACAAAGCAAGTTGTGAGGAGGATACCAAGAGTCTGCAGAAGGACATGGATAGGTTACCTGAATGGACAAAAATTTGGCAGATGGAGCATCATGTGGGAAAATGGGAGCTTTCCCACTTTGGCGGGAAGAATATAAAAGTAGAAAATTATTTAAAAGGTGAGAGACTGCACAATGCTGCAGTACAGAAGGATCTGGGTGTCATAGAGTCATAGTCATAGAGTCATAGACTTATACAGCACAGAAACAGGCCCTTGGGCCCATTGTGATTGTGCTGGCCATTTTCCAGGACTTGACCCATTGCCCTGTATGCTATGGCATTTCAAGTGGTCATTTAAATACTTCATAAATGTTGTGAGGGTTCCTGCCTCTACCACTCCCTCATGTGTTCTTGTACATGAATCATGAAAAATTAGCATGAAGGTTCAGCAAGTAATGAGGAAGACAAATGGAGTGTTGGCCTTTATTGGAAGGGGGTGGAGTAGGGAACTTGCTACAACTACACAGGGCATTGGTGAGACAGCAGCTGGAGTACTTGTACAGTTTTGGTCTTCTTACTTAGGGAATGATATACTAACATTGGAATCAGTTCAGAGAAGGTTCATTAGGCCAACTCCTAAGATGAAGGGGTTGTCTTATGAGGAAAGGTTGAACAGGTTGCACCCATACTTGTTGGGATTCAGAAGAATGAGAGGTGAACTTACTGAAACAAAGAAGATTCTGGGGGGGATGACAGTGTAGATACTGAGCAGATGTTTCCCATCATGAAGAAATCTAGAGCTAGGGGACACAGTTTAAAACTAAGGAGTCTCCCATTTAAGACAGAGATGAGGAGGAATTTCTTCTCTCAGGGGGTCGTCAGTCTTTGGAATTCTCTACCCCAGAGAGCAGTAGAGGCCAGGTCATTGAATATATTCAAGGCTGAGTTAGACAGATTTTTGATCTACAAGGGAGTCAAGAGTAATATTTACTTGGATTTATCTAATATTATGGCCCTTACAGACATCAATACTTTATCCCCAGTTTTATTCAGGGTGGCAAGTGTCCATCCAATGGCACAGGACCTGTTCCATGTGAGAATGTGCGGGGGTGGGTGGGGGGAGGATGGCTGTGTGTGTTAGTTTGTGTACATGTGGATGTGTGTGCTTGTGTGTGAGAGAGCATATGGGTCTTTGTATGTAGGTCTCTGAGTGTGTATGCTGCTTCTCATTAGCTGTAACACAAAACCTTCCTCTCTTTGAGCAGACGATGTTGGTTCTCAGAGAATCCCATCGAGTGATTTGAATGGTACCATTCAGAGATTCTTCATCCAGGGTGAAACCACAGGCTGACCTTGTGCTGTGTAAAACCTGACTCCGACACAACTAGGACCCACTTCGCCTGGAACAACATGAAATGTCTGCTCCTTTCCACATCCCTTCCTTTCCGCACACTGTTATCCTCAGATAGTTCACAAATTCCTTGTGTACATCATCCTTAAGCACCCCTCTGGTCTCCACTTTAAATACTTCCATTGGTCATACTGACAGTTAGCAATGGGATTGCTGCTATCACAGAAATCTGTTCTGAAATACTGTCACCCTGACTTTAAGGCTTCCTGGAGTAAAACACTGATCCAGATCTTCCCACCGAACACCAATCCATATCCTCATCTGAGTTCTAGATTTTGTCTAATATAGAAAACCCCTTTTAAACTTATTCAGCATATCTCATCCATACATAATACAAGAGTTTGTCTTTGAAATCAGTTCTTCCTTTATATTCTTTGTTGTTCTGAATGATGACAGTATTAACCTTCTCCCTAACCTATCCTAACCCTTCTTCCAGTTCATTTATTGAAACCAGAGACTCTCCTTGTTCCAATGGTGACATTCCCTGTCTGCCCAGTTATTCCTCAAAGTCAGCCCTTGAATTGTGTGTCCATTGTTTCATCATGTTCCCACATTTCAGTAACAAATGTTGAAATATTTGCTCCACACCCACAGGGTTTCATCTGTTTTAAGCCACAAACAGAAAGGTCCAGTTTTCTCCTGGAGTTTGAGACAAATCTTTCAAAATGATGCAGAGTTTCAGCCAATGAGGGAGATCCGGGCTCAGCCCCGCCCCTCATTCATTCCGATTGGTTGGAGGACCAGCCGCTCCCTCTCGGTCCTCGAACCCTGCCCCATCTACCTATTGATGATGGGCATTGTGAGCTGGAGCATGCGCATTGCCGACGATGGCGGATGACTGAAGCGGCTGTGTGGAAATTCTCAGCTGGTGAGTTACCGCCGGGTGGGTCAGGAGGGAGGAAAGGAGCCGGCGGGTGTGTTGGAAGGCTTCATAAACACCTCGTGTAAGCCTCCAGCCCAGAATACGAAGCTTGGGCACAGTATTTGAAAGGGCGACAGCTTCTCGGGCTTTTCTCCGAGACAGGCCCGGGTTAACGGCCGCCACCTTTATCGGGGACAGTGCGCAGCCGGGGCGCCTGCGGAGACAATGAGGGATGATGGAGTTATGGGCTCAGCCCCGCCCCCCCCATTCAGTCCGATTGGAGGACCAACCGCTCTCGTTCGGTCCTACAGCCCCATCCCCTATTCCTATTGGTCCGTACCTGCCGTCAATCACTGCCCGGGCATTGTGAGCTGGAGTGACCGTTATGAATAATTATCAGCGCCTGGTTTGCAGCTGCGGGGCTTCTCCCTCCCGGGAACAGGCCCAGGTTAACGGCCGCCATCCTGGGTCAGCGAGTGGAGGATGGTTCACATCAGAGGATGGGGGAGGGGGGGACAATAAATAAGAGGTTACACTTTGGGCTCAAATCAATGAGGAATCTGATCTGTGGGAAGGAAGGAAACCCTGGGAGGTGGGCGGGGAGGATTCAGAAACACCCGCTGGAGGCCCCAAACTCCCAATAAGAACCTGCAGGACCCGCGTTTGTTGCTCCGGGTCTTTTACTTTCTTGCTGAAGCAACAGTAAGTGGGCGGGGCTTCAGGGGCCCAGTGACCAGGAGAGAAAATGATTGATTCATCGATTATATTCTCACTTTCCACACAGGTATTTGAGAACAGAACCCAGCCAGAGTAGACAGAGGGATAAAACTGGGAGTGAGGAAAGGAATGGTGGATATGGTATGAAGGGTTTGGCAGGATGACCATATCACAGGAAGAAAATTGAGGGACAGCCTGCCTTGGGAGTCCATACGAGTGGGTGGGGGTTTGTTGGGTGGGGTGTTGCCTGAGGCGGGGGGTGATGCGGTGAATTGGCTGCCAGAGCTGTTGGAGCACAGAAACAGTGGGGGACAGGGTTCTGTATGGAGAGCGACCAGAACCATAGAACACTACAGCACAGAAAAATAGGCCATTCGGCCCTTCTAGTCTGTGCCGAAATATTATTCCGCTAGTCCCATTGACCGGTCCAATTTAAGGGACAAAACGGAGTTCCGGCACCAGGAAGACCAGAATAACTGACTCTCAAATAGGGGACAATTCTGTAAAATACAGTAAGGTTGGTCACTCTGGGATTTGGATTTCAGCACGGTAGGAGGGAGAGTGTGTGGGATGAGGATTTGCAGGAACATGAGGGGAAAACATGTTCCATAGAAACAAGACTTGTCTGTTCAGAATTTCTGTCCTGTATTTACAGTGATGAGTTTTGTAAATCCTTTTCTAGGATATTAGAACGGGTGGATTTACAGACAGGAGGCTCAAACCGAACATCACAGCATAAACTGATAGAGTCACTCGATTCATCAGGACCTGAAGATCATCAGCCTTTCAATGTGGATGGAGAAATGTTTGCCTGTTCAGTCTGTGTGGAAATGTTTCAAACATCAGTGTGACTGGAAAATCACCAAGACACACATTCACCTGAGTGAGAGTGTTCCAGTAAACTGACTGTGGAAAGTGCTTTAACCAGTTACACAGCCTGAAAAAACTTCACACCATTCACAGTGGGGATAAACTGTACATGTGTTCAGTGTGTCTGGACAAGGCTTCAACTGATCCTCAAACCTTAAGAGACACAAAGACAGCAGCACTATGGAGAAACCATGGAAATGTGAGGACTGTGGAAAAGAATTCAATTCTTCATCCCGGCTGAAAATCCATCAGCGCATTCACACACGGGAGAAGCTGTTCAGCTGTTCTGTGTGTGGGAAGGGATTCACTCGGTCATCCGGCCTTCCATCACACCAGCGAGTTCACACTGAGAAGAAGCCATTCAGCTGCACAACCTGTGGAGAGAAGTTCAAGTCTTCATCCATCCTCACTGAACACCAGCGGATTCACATGGGTGGGAGACCATTCACTTGCTTCGTGTGTGGAAAGGGATTTACTCAGGTATTCACCCTCCAGTCACACCATCGAATGCACACAAAGGAGAATCCATTCAGCTGTACTTCCTGTGGAAAGAGTTTCAGGCAGTCAACCGACCTCAATGAACACCAACGTACTCACACCGGGGAGAAGCCGTTCACCTGCTCCGTGTGTGGGAAGGGATTCCCTTGGTCATCCCAACTACTGACACATCAGCGAGTTCACACCGGGGACAGACCATTCACCTGCTTCTTGTGTGGGGCGGGATTCACTCAGTCACAACACCTGCTGAGACACGAGTGAGTTCACAAGTGATTACAGGGGTTGGACTCTGCTGTTATTGCTGCTGGTAATCACACCCAGGACTGATAGTCCGACAATATTAGGTTTGTTCTTGCTGATATTCACAACCTTATAACTGGCTGGAGTTTAATATTCTGGAGATGTCACTGACTTTCGGGGCTGCAATGACCCTTTTGAAAGCACCATTTGTGATCTTACCCCTTAATACAAGAACTCTTCTCAAGAACAAGTTTACAATAAAATTATGAACTGTTACTTCAATCCTAATTTATATAAATCTATAATTTGGTGTCAGAAAGGTTCCATTTTTTACATCTCTTGTTATAAAGTGCTGATTAATCCTTGCTGACAATTCTTACTGACTTGCACATTCTTCAGTGATACCTTCATCATGAGGTTAAATTAATAAGGAACATTAAACAAAGCAGTAAATATTTTACAGGCACATCAATAAAAGCTTCATCAATCAACATTGATATTGATGAAGTTTGGAAGTCGCTGATTCAATCATTTCTGACACAGCAGCAGCAACATTTGGTAAAGGTGGAACCCTCAACAAAGACTGGTTTAGGACCTATTCAGCTGAGATGACATCTGTCATTGAAGCAAAAAGCAAAGCCTACCTGATGCACAACATAAACCCAACAGCTAGAACACTGCACAATTTGAAAGTAGTCAAGACAGTCATGTAAAAGACAGGGAGATCCTGTGCAAATAAACACTGGATCAGCCTATATCAAGAAATCCAAACTGCCTGTGACAGTGGAAATGTATGTGCTATGTATGATGGGATCAAGAGGGTGCTTGGTCCGACCATCACCAAAGTTGACCCCTGAAATCACGGATGGTGACGTACTCACTGACAGAAGTAAACAGATATCCCACTGGGTTGAACATTACTGTGAGCTGTACTCCTGTGAGACGTACATCTCTCAGTCTCCATTTGACTCTCCTGCAGCTTCCCATCATGGTTGCGTTGGATGAGGAACCTGCATCATTTGAGTTTGAACAGGCCAATTATTGCTTAGCAAGCAGTAAATCACCCGGCAAGGATAGTGTTCTAACCAAACTGCTCAGGCACAGGAAGTCCCAGATATTGTGACCACCTCCTTCTCTGAAAAGTAGGATCTGTTCCACAAGATATGCATAATGCAAAACTCATCACAATATACAAAAACAATGGTGACAGAGGGGATTGCAACAACTACAGGGGTATCTCATTCCTTAGTATCATAGGGAAGACCTTCACTGCGGTCATGTGTACCCAGAAGCACAGTGCAGTTTCTGTGCTGGCGGATCTACAGTGGACATGATCTTCTCCATACACCAGCTACAAGAGAAGCATACAATTGGGATTTAAAATGCTGCCAGCTTCTGTGCTGAGAAAAGTGAAATATTACAATTACTGATTAAATTAAACCTTGTAGCATTAATCACAATTTACTTGTAGAATTATCAAAGGCACTGAAAAGTTGGATTCCCTAAAGATAAGCTTCAGCCTTGAAATTATGAGCTGGAGTTGACAAGCTGTGGGAAGCTCCACCCTCTTTGACTCTTTTTGGTCTAAGAAGGTTGAAACTTCAATGCTAACTTATTTAGTTTCATTTTTCTTCAGTTATATTACACATTTGAAAAGGTGTGTGATGAAACCTCAACTCATCTCTGTTGGTTCAGTTTGGAAATGCAAGTCAGATGACCTGAAACGGAGCACCATTATCTTGGAGGTGTCCCAGGGAGCAGGACTTGGGACAGGGACAGGGAGAAGCTCCCAAACCAGGGAGAGGTCCCAAAAGGTAGTTCCAGGTAAGGAATGAAGAGAGGGGACAGGAATAGATCCCCTTGAATGAGGTAAAGGAAAGGAGCAGAGAAATAGGTTCAGAGTTAAAGAAGGAGCTGCAGTGAGCAGACTTATAGTGAATTGGGCTTGAGAGAAGCCCTGAAGATCCGAGAAGGCAGCTGAAGGTTGGTGACTCAATGCTGTGGGCTGTTGGGTACCTCTTTGAAGCAGTGGTGTTCTGCTTGGCACAGCCAAAGATCTGAAATTGTGCTTGGAATGTGATGCTTGAGTGTGCTCGAGAATCCAGGGGAAAGGAATCTCAGAAGGAGAGATTAAAACCCTGTGAGGTGGGCCATTGTTGAAACTGCCCGAGTCGGAATACTTTTGGAAAGAATTCCAAGGCAAGGTCTTCAGATGTGGAGATCAGAAACCCTCATGAGAAAGACAAAGTTTCTGTGGGATTGATTGGCTCACAATGTGACAAACGTCTGGGTGGGGTGTTGAGAAATCCATGGAATCTGCTTTGGTCGCATCTGTCATTGAGTGTTCAGAGTGTGTCAGAGAGAGAGGACAGGAATTTTAAGCTCTCTGATAAGAAAAATTCTGAGGCTCTTGGGGACAGTAGTTAACTGAATAATCAGCTAATAGAACTCAGTAAATTGATCAGTTTAGCAGAGATGCTACTGGAAGATAGAGTTTAGGGAACTCATTTGTTCACTTTGCAGTTGAAGAAGCAAAGAGTTCAGAATGTGTTTTTTGGGTGTTTCAGGGAGAGATACAAGTTGGGTGATAAGCATCGAGTGAATGCTCAGGATTTCACCGGAAGAAAATTGTTTGCAACTGTGGCAGTCCGAAGCGAGAAGCTTTTGTGTCAATCTCGTGGTAACTCTTCCCTGTAAAGATATTGTTGGGGTAAAGGAATAGTGTGTGTCTGAAGTGTCTTCTTGTGTTGGTATTGAGATCTTTCCCATTATTTGTCTGGCATAATATAGTTCATTTTTTCTTGTTTAATAAATAGTTTATTCCTTGCGTTAGAAATTCGTCAACAGACTCCTGTTGATGACTTTTCCTCCACGGTTTCTTCAAAGAAAATTAGGATCTCTCAAACCAGGATTCACTCTGGGATCTTATTGTCCAGTATGAACGTCAGCTGGGATCGTAACAGTAATCTGAAGAGAGAACAAAAGAGCTGTGAGAAATACCAAAAGAATTGGAGAAACAAAAATCGTCTTTGGCTCATCTTTGATCTGAAAAGAAAAGTTATGTAAAGTTGATACAATTGGGCACATTTGAGAATGTTTGCTCCAACCTTTCCGCAAACAAGCAGAATAGTTAACCCTTTCCACTGTGACAATTTGAACTAAAGACTTTGCCTTTTAATGGTTTGGCTTTATCCCATTTGTTACCTTTTAAGACAAAGTACTTGAGAACGGGAGATATGGGAGAATTGTAAGTATTTCTATCTCTGATGTAAAAACACCATATTACGTGAATATTGAGTTGGACAGTTAAGTTCCTCCAGGGCTCATAAATGAGATAGAATGATAATTAATGGGATGGCCCACTTTGAGTAAAAGATAGAGAAAATCATATGAACAAATGGAAATTGTAAGAACTCATCCTGGGTATAGGTCAATAAAATAGCTCAATTTTGTATCCATGTACATTTAAGCGGAAGAAAGGAAAGTGTAAATGAGACTAATAAGTTGAAAGCCTTTTCTTGGAGATTTTAGTTTTCTTGCCTCTGAACTTTTCAAGGTAAATGCATTTAATTGTCTGGTCAGTACCTGAGGCATTGCACCCTGCAATGGGGAGATAAGTCAAGATCGTCAGACACCCTCCTGATCTTTTGGTAAGATTACCTGAAAGTCAAGAATGGCTTGTATCAGACGGCATGTGTAGCATGATATTGGGATACTGGTGTGAGTGTGTAGATGTGATTGGTTACATTTGAAGTAACTAACATGTTGAAATGCATGGTGAACCTGCTCTGAGGAATGAATCCCAGACATGCTCAGGAACTCAACAACACAACAGCATAAAGTGATTAATGTGGTTAGTAGGATGAGACATTTTATATTATCAATGCATTACACATACTCCATGGAGAAACAGACTTTAAAACAATCAGGATAGAAATAAACACATTAAATTCCACCTCTTACTGTTAATATTGTATGGTCCATTGTTACACTGGGTGATCAGCCCCCGTAGCAAATAGTGTGAAATACAGAACAACATACTTGGATAATAACTGCCTCTAATTTCCTCTTGGTATTACCGATGATGCTAAGTCCCCTAACGTTCATGGTCTGGTTGATGAAGAGAATTCAAAGACAGGTAACAAGGAGAAAGGATATAATGGAAATGTTTGCACTGACCAAGAGAAAAGCTTTGAAGCTACAAAAGGAAGAACATTCTTGAGCCTCAAGGTGGGGAATGTAGACAGAGGGAAGCCAGGTGAGGAAGATCTGAATAATTTTAATAACTCTATCAAACATTTCTCAATAGCAAAGGCACTTACACAAATTAAAACTAAGAATCTGCAATCAGAGCAGGTTCTAGGAGGTCCTGTTGAAGATAAGATTGGACATGAATAGACCAATGATCTGAAAGGACAGATAATGCATGTTCTTGACACTGAGCCAGGGTCAGGAGATGAACTCAATACAAAGACATTATTAGGTCTCTCATATGAGATTTTCAGGCAAACATTGTGTGAAGGGGAATAACATTATCTCACTGCCTGTTCCAATGTGGAATTCACTCAGGGCAGGTACAACATGTATTAGAAACAGAGTAAAGGTCCCGCTACGCTTTCCCATCAAATATTCCCAAGGTAGGTACAACACGTGTGAGAATTAGAGGCCGAACAAAGCTTCTTCCAAATCGTCTCGTTAAACATGTCCAGGGCGAGTACAGCCCAGCTTAGATACAGAGAACTCCCACAACATGCCACATCAAACAGTGCCACAGAGCAGGTACAGCACGGTTTTGATAGAGAGTTAAACGCCCTCGACACTGTCCCATCAAACTCTCCCAGCCTAAGTAAAAACATTACTCTCCTGCAATCTCACAACTACGAATTGGCTGGGATGTTGCAATATGAAGAAGCCCCACATATTTGTAAGGTGGGAGAGGCTGTGTCCAGCAGATCCCTTCCTTCCGGGAGAGGTGGGGCCTTCCCCCACCTGTACGTTACGGCCCTTCTGATGAAGATTGGCCATATTCACCCACATGGAACATTCTGGGTAGAATGCTTCACCATTTATATGTTACAGAATGGAGGGGAAGGTCATGCATCATAATCATAGAAAAATAGAATAGTATAAAACAGTGAACATTTCCCACGAGTGCTGGGCAAAATGAATATGTTAATTGGAAACAATTATTGTTAGTTGAATTTCAATACTTTAGTTTATAAATTGAATCCTGTTTCTCTAACTGTACTTCCCAAATTAGATTCACAGCAGCAATTTTTTTTCCCTCTGAGCCCCTGAACTCTGACAGTGTAACAGTGTTGGTGAGTGGTGATTGATTCACAAGTGGACTGGATCTCTGAAGGTCAATCATTTCCCTCTTTCCATGTCAATATCTGTTAAAGATATGGAGTTTGATTTCCCCCTCATTTTTAACCTATTTCCAATATTTAAATGGACAATGTTTCACTTTTTCTCTCTTTCAGTAGTTAAGGTAACATTCTTGGTCTTCAGAATGGAGTAAAAATTTCGATGCCTTCAACCTTTAAAATTACCATTGTTTTGTGTAAATCCCTCCACAGCTCAGGATCCACGCAATCACCTTGTACACAAACTAGTTCTAGCTGGATTCCCTGACCCTAAAGACCCGTGGATGGAAAAACTGCTGGCTTATGCACATAAGATGGAAGGAGAGTTTTACTCGGGTTTCTGTATAACTTGGATCCGATTTTCATTGATTTCCACACCACCGCGCTCAAAAATCCACGTCATATCAAAATAAATCTCTATACACTGGTTAGGACTTTCCGTGGCGGGGACATTACCCAGCATCCCTCGCAATGGTGAATGCCTCCTATCCGCACTACAGGAGAGCAGTGCGCACGCGCATTTCTACCCATCGTTTGGAGCATGCGCAATGATGGCTCTGGAGAGCCGCTTGTCTGTCGTATCACCAGAATGGATGCGGAATCGAAGGGGAGGGTTTCTAAACACCTGCGGAAGGCCTCATGCCCCGAAAACAAACCTGCAGCTTCGGGTCTCTTCCCACGAAACGGCCTGTTGGTTCAGCAGGGAGCAGAATGCTCGCGTCTTGGTGACGTAACCGAATGGGCGGACTTTCACGGCCTCTGTTCCCATCCGG
This sequence comes from Cetorhinus maximus, assembly GCF_964194155.1. Taxonomy (NCBI): domain Eukaryota; kingdom Metazoa; phylum Chordata; class Chondrichthyes; order Lamniformes; family Cetorhinidae; genus Cetorhinus; species Cetorhinus maximus. Next base: position 52,765 of record NW_027597565.1, read on the forward strand.
GTCCTAGTGTCCGTTGCATTCATGAGTGCCCAGGTGATGTTTGCAACCTCGAGGAGTCCATGGGCCATGCATACATTCGTTGTGAGAGTTTGCAGCCCCTGTATCGTTACCTGAAGGGGCTGCTCCTCAGTGTTTGATTACAATCTTTGCCTGTCCAATGTGGAGGGGCTAGGTAAGTTAGAGGATCTTCTCCTGAACCTGGTCTTGGTTAAAACAACAATTTGTAGATTGAAGATGGACGGGGGATATGGTGGGCGTGGGGGGGGGGGGGGGGGGGGGGGTGCGGGGTGGCGACAGTGGCATGGCTTCACACCAGCTGCCGGCCTCTTTCGCAGTCTCGCCTGTGCCCCAGTAACTCTGGAGAGGGAGCATGTGGTGTCCACCTTCATCAGCTGGTGGGGACATCAGGGTACAGAGTGATAGACAGGGTATAGACACGGTGAACAAGATTCTGGTTTAGATAGAAATGTTCTCTGAATTCTTGTTAGGGGTTTGTTGCTGATGTCACTTCTTTTACCTTGATTGAACCCATCTTTGTAGAAACAAGAGAAGAAAGAGTTTTCTGTAGGAACTAGAATTGCCTATTCTGAATTTCAATCCTGGGCTGATAGTGATACTGACACTGTCAACTTCTTTTCCAGGGATTAGAAGGAGGTAATTTGCAAAAAATTCTGCAGATCTGACAAAGTCACTCGATTCATCAGGACCTGAATATCATTGGCAGTTGAACGTGGAAGGAGAATTTTTTGTATGTTCTGCCTGTGGCTGGAAAAACACCAGCACATACATTCCGCAGTGAGGGTGTTCCAGTGCCCTGACTGTCGAAAGAGCTTTAACCAGTTACACAGCCTGAAAATACATTGCACCATTCACAGTGCGGAGAAACCATACACGTGTTCTGTGTGAACGAGACTTCAACTAATCATCCAACCTGGAGAGACACAAGGACATTGACACCACGGAGAAACCATGGAAATGTGGAGACTGTGGGAAGGGATTCACATCACCAACTGCGTTGGAAATTCATTGACACAATCACACTGGGTAAAGGCCGTTCATCTGTTCAGATTGTGGGAAGGGATTCACTCGACTAACCCACCTCACTGCACACCAACTCGTTCACTCTGACACGAGACCTTTTAAATGTTCTGACTGTGAGAAGAGCTTTAAAAGAAAACAAAACCTGCTGACTAACCAGCGAGTTCACGGAGAGGCCGTATACTTGTGCTATGTGTGGGAAGGGATTCACTCAGTTATCCAGCCTTCAGTTACACCAGCGAGTTCACACTGGGGAGAAACCATTCACATGCCCTAAGTGTGGGATGGCATTCACTCAGTTATGCAAACTGTTGGATCATCAGAGAGTTCACAGTGGGGAGAGGCTGTTCACTTGCTCTGTGTGTGGGAAGGGGTTCACTCAGTTATCCACCTTGTTGAGACACCAGCGCATTCACACTGGGATGAGACCGTTCACCTGCACTGATTGTGGAAATGAATTCATCTCACTTCACACCAACGTGTTCACTCTGACATGAGACCTTTTAAATGTTCCGACTGTGATAAGAGCTTTAAAGGCAAAATGGACTTGCTGACTCACCAGCGCAGTCACATTGGAGAGAGGCCGTTCACCTGCTCTGTGTGTGGGAAGGGATTCATTCAGCATTCCCTCTGACTGAAACACCAGCGCATTCACACCAGGGAGAGATCATTCACCTGCCCCATCTGTGGGAAGGGATTCTTTCGTTCATCCACCCTGCAGACACACCAGCGAGTTCACAAGTTGCAGGGCTTGGATTCTGCTGTTATTGTTGCTGTTAATCACATCCAGGACTGAACCGTTTCATTTTGAAAGTTAGAGTTTGTTTCTTTTGGTGTTAGTAATCCTTGTAACTGGGCTGGAGTTTAATATTCTGGGTATAGGTTAAATAAATCAGCTTTGTGTCAAACACAGTGTCCCAGTCCTTCATTTCTCTAAGATAAGAGGAGACTGATTGGTGTCCTGTTACCAACTGTTGTATTTTTGGGCATTTTCTCCTTTGTTAATGGAGACTTGTATTTATATAGCACCTTTCACAACTTCAGGACGTCCATAAGTGCTTTACAACCAATTAAGTTTTTTGAAGTGTAGTCACTGTTGTAATGTATGAAATGTTGTCACCAAATTGTGCACAGCAAGATCTCACTAATAGAAATGTGATTGTGATCAGATAACCTGTTCAGTGATGTTTGTTGAGGATAAAAATGAAGCAGTACAGCAGGGAGAACTCCCTTGCTCTTTGGAAGAACATCCTGGGAACTCTTACACCCAAATGAGAGGACAGATGGGGCCATAGACTGACAGTGCTCCCTCAGTACTGCATCAAAATATCAACCTGGATTTTAAACTCATGTTTCTAGATGTGGATTTCAACCCACAGCCTCCTGACTGAGAGATACGAATGCAAACACTGAACCACAAATAACACCTCATCATTACTCCAGATTATTTCAGTTCTCGTACCTTCAGTTACTCTCATGGTCAAGTGTAAGATTTTAGTCCAGGAGTTACAGATTACCCAAAAAGGGGTTTGAAGTCGTAGGTGTTTTGAAGCATTTTATTAAGAAGCAACAGTTTAGATACGATACATCAGTTAAAAAGGCAGAAAGGACATACAACCCATCACAGGTGAGAACGGTTTACTGGTCCCTGATTGGACAAATGGATAGGGAGAAGCAAGAGTATGTTAATCTCTGTGGCTGGAGGTGACAGTCTCCTCGGAATGGTTTACTGGTCCTGGATCAGGGGGATGCTGATCTCCTTGGCTGGAGTTGGCAGTCCCCTCGGAATGATTTACTGGTTCTGGATCAGGGGGATGCTGATCTCCATGGCTGGAGGTGACAGTCTCTCCCTTTCTCGGTTTCTTTAAGCCAAAGTGTTCAGCTGAAGCCAGCATAGATCACTGAGAAGTTCTTTCTTCTCTAAACTGATTTTCCTCTTGAAAGGCTGTTTGTATACATTATTTCTGGGGGTCTTTTGTCAATCGCTTATTCAATTATCAAGGGATAGATTTTCAGGTTAATCCCTCCTATTTCCATTGGAAATCCTTGAAGTCATTTAGTGGCTCATCACTTTCTAGGGCATCCTGTTAACCTTTACTTAGACAGTTGGTTTACGTTTGGGTCATGAGATTCCTCCCCCATCACCCTCCACTGACCCGATCAAGTGTGTCTTGTTTCAGGGTGTGTGCTGGAGACATGTCCTTGGCAGAGATAACAGGCTTACACTGTCCTGTGTTTGTCAACCCAGGAAGCTTTCTTCATAAGTGAGAGAGAGAGAGAGAGATTCCTACAATCAGTAAATTTCTTTAAAAATTACATGGTTATTGGACAATTATTTCTTCCAGATCTCCCCACCTTGAGAAGGAAATATCCTTACTGACTTTTCACAAACCAATTTCTGGCTAACCCAGTTATTTCTAAGCTAAGAGCTTGTTTTCATAATTTCATGATTACATACCATCAATAACATACTCAAGCTACTAGAATTATCAGAATCAGCAACACAAACCCTTGAGCTGCCAAGAATAAATGTAAAAACTATATCCAGTAAACGTGATAGCTATCAATTTCGATTCATCCTCCCCACCTGCAGAAAATCTCACACAATTCTAAATTATTGGCATGTCGTAAATACATATGGTTCAAACAAAAGTTCCGGTGCAGAATTTAAAGATTTTCCAGCTCATTCTTCACCTGCATTCACCTTGTGGATATTTTCCAACTGATTCTGGACTTTCTTCAATTTAATTTGGCCTTTCTGAAACTCTTTAGAAAGTCTATAGAGATATATTCGTAATTCTCATCATACCCTTCTACAATCACCAGGATATCTCTCACCCCTGGCGTGTCCATGTTCTCTGTCAGCCTATCTGTCCATCGTTCCCTGTAATATGTTAATGTCATTATATACTCCTGGCTTCACTTAGGAATTTCCCCATTCACATTTAACTAAGACTGTTACTTCTCAAGCCTATGACCTCGACCACTGTGATCCTGCTCCTAACACTCCTTGTAAGATTTAGGTCTGGGAGTCACAGATTACCTGAAAAAGGGGGCCGAGCTCAGAAGTGATTTGAAAGTAGTTTATTGAGAAGCAACAGTTTAGATATGATCAAAGAGCTAAATAGACAGGAAAACAGATGACCGGTGACAGGTCAGAATGGTCGACCAGTCCCGGAGGACAAACGGACGCATGATGTCTCAGAGTGAGTGCTGGTCTCTGTAGCTGGTGGCTGCAATCTCCTCTGAACGGTTTACTGGTGTGAGCCAGAGTGTGGGTGCTGGGCTGAAGCCAGTACGAGTCACTTTGAAATCTTTTTGCTCTCGTGAGCCTGTTTTAACCTTCAGACAGACAGTTGGTTTAAATATGGGTCATGAGATTCAATCGCATCAGGGTTAGAAATGTCTTGTTTCAGGAAATGTGCTTGAGACGTCCTTGGCAGAGATAACAGGCCTGTCCTGTGTTTGTCATCCAGTAAGCTGCTATGGAAGCTTCCTTCATAAGAGTGAGCAATTTCTATAATATTCCATAAATTTCTGAAGATTTCATAAGTTTATTAGATGGCGATTTCTTAGTCCATCACTTGGATTGGACTTGTCTCCATTCCTGTGCCAAGGGGATTTCTGTACTAGACAGGAGGGGTAACATTTGGGGACTCTCGATTCTCCAAACCCCATTCCCCTTCTTTCTGGTGGATAATGGATGTGTCACTGTGCTTAATGTGCAAATCAGTAAGAATTGTCAGCAGGGATTAATCAGCACTTTCTAACTGGAGATGTTAATCAGTGGAACCTTTCAGACACTGAATTGTAGAGTTCGTACCAAAGATCAATTTAGGATTGAAGAAAAGTTCATAATCTTGATGTAAACTAATTTCTGATGAATGTCACAGAGTTGTGGGGAAAGATCAGACAGCGGTTCTTAAAGGGACACTGCCGTCCCAAGAACACAATCAGCTATAGATTCAGCATATTAAACTTCAACCCAGTTACAGGGATTATTAACAGCAGCAGAGACAAACCCCAGCTGTCAGAATGAACATGGTTCAATCCTGGATATGGTTAACAGCAGCAATAACATTAGAATCCAGTCCGTGCTGTCACTTGTGATGCCTCACCAGGTGAGAGGAACAAGTGAATCCCTTCCCACAATGGGAGCAGGTGAATGGCCTCTCTCCTGTGTGAACTTGCAGGTGCAGACTGAGATTACTTGAATGCCTGAAACTCTTTCCACAGGAAGTGCAGTTGAATGGTTTCTCCTCAGTGTGAATTCGCTAGTGTGACACCAGGTTGGATGAATTAATAAATCCCTTCCCACACACAGAGCAGATGAATGGCCTCTCCCCAGTGTGAACTCGCTGGTATAATGCTAGGTTGGCTGACTCAGTGAATCCCTTCCCACACACGGAGCAGATGAATGGCCTCTCCCCAGTGTGAACTCGCTGGTGTGAGATGAGGATGGTTGAAAGACTGAAAGTCTTTCCACAATAAGAGCAAATGAATGGCTTTTCCTCACTGTGAACATGCTGGTGCCTCAGAAGGTTGGAAGAATTAATAAATTTCTACCCACACACGGAGCAGGTGAAGGGCCTCTCCCCGGTATGAACTCACTGGTGTAATGCTAGGCTGTATGACTGAGTGAATCCCTTCCCACACTCAGAGCAGGTGAATGGTCTCTCCCCAGTGTGAGTGCGTCGATGAGTTTCCAGCTTGGAGGGGGTAGTGAATGCCTGCCCACAGTCCCCACATTTCCATGGTTTCTCCATGGTATTCGATGATCAGATGAAGCCTTTTTCACAGACAGAACAGTTCCTCCCCACTGTAAATGATGCAATTTTTTTTTCGGCTGTGTAACCGGTTAAAGCTCTTTCCACAGTCAGTGCGCTGGAACACTCTCACTAGTGTGTGCGTGTCTCGGTGTTTTTCCAGTCACACTGATGTTTGAAACCTTTTCCCACGGACAAACATTTCTCCTTACAGATTCAAGGGCTGATGATATTCAGGTCCTGATGAATCCAGTGACTGTCAGATCTTGATGTGATGTTCGATTCAAGTTACGTGTCTACAAATTCTCCCCATGTAATATCATGTAAAAGGGGTTTACACAAATCATCTCTGTCAGTACAGGATAGAAATTCAGAACAGACAATTCTAGTTTCAATAGAACATTTTTTCCCTCTCTTATTCCTCAAAGCAGCAGATCCCCATCCCACACATTATCCCTGGGCTGAAATCCAGACAAAGTGTTGGATAATTCTTTCTGTATCCTTTTAACAAGTTTGTACAACTAGAGAGAACAATATGTTTGATAATTCACTTTATTCATTACTCGTGTTAAAATATTAATCTGAAACAGCCTGACCAACCATACAGAATAAAACATGAGCCTTGTGTCCAGAACTTACTGTGTCGAGATTTAATGAGCAATCGTGAAGGTGGTTTCTCCACCCCTTGTGGCTGCGTCTTCAGTTCCCTCAGCCCCAAGCTCTGCAATTCCCTCCCTACATCTCTCCGTCTCGACCTCACTTTCCTCCTTTAAGGCACTTTTTAAAACTGCCCTCTTTGACCAAGCTTTTGGTCACCTGCCCTCATATCTCCTCATGAGTCTCGGTGTCACACTTTGTTTTATAATTTTCCTGTGAAATGCACTGGGATGGTTTCTGATGCTAAAGGCTCTATATAAATAGAAGTTGTTGTTGTTGACTGTAACCCTGACCTCCTGATTTACAACAACCCATTGACTTCACAACAAACTCTCTCTCTGATTTTTTGCCTCCTGCTGGTTTGCGGCCTCTATAAAGATGCCGGCCGTAAACTCAGGCCTGTCGCCGGGGGAAGCCGCAGCTGTTTCCCCCGCTCGATACAAACGCGGGACCAGAAGCTTCTTATTCAGATTTGGGGCCGACAGGCCTCACTCCAGCTACAGCATCAGCACTGCGCATGCTTCAACTCACAAAGCCCGGTGATTGATGGCAGGTCCGGACCAATAGGAAGAGGGGGCGGTCTGGCGGACGGAGCAGCAGCGACAGGTCCTCCACCAATCGGAGTGAATGAGGGGCGGGGCTGAGCCCGGATCTCCCTCATTGGCTGAAACTCTGCATCATTTTGAAAGCTGATTTGTCACAAATTCCAGCGGGAAACTGGACTTTTTCTTCGCGGTGACAGGCCCGGGGGCAGCGGGCTCACTGGCCGCCATCATGCGAGTGGGAGTCAGGGAGGCGGGGCTTCCTCCCCGGTGACAGGTCCGGGTTACCCGGGCAACCGGCCGCCGCCATCTTGAGCTGAGGGTTTTCCATCCGGGTCTTGAGTGAAGGAATGGACAATAAGCTGGAGTCAGTTTGAAAACTGTTCAGAGGAAGGTCTGAAATCACTCAGAGCAGGTGAACGGCCTCCCCCCAGTGTGAACTCGCTGGTGTCCCAAAAGCGTGCATATCTGATTGAATCTCTTCCCACAGTCGGAGCAGGTGAACAGCCTCTCCCCAGTGTGAATTCTTTGATGCGTCAGCACGTAGGATGACCGAGTGAATCTCTTCCCACACTTGGAGCAGGTGAATGGCCTCTCCCCAGTGTGAACCCGCTCATGTACAGTGAGGTCAGATGATTGGCTGAATTCAATGCAACAGTGAGAGTATCTGAATGGTCTCTTGCCAGTGTGAACACGTTGATGGGACAACAGTTCCCTGGAACTTATACAGCACTTCCCGCAATCTGGACATTTAAAAGGTCTCTTGCCAGTGTGAACTCGCTGGTGCCTCAGCTGGTTTGATGAGTAAGAAAAGTCCTTCCCACACTTGGAGCAGGTGAACGGCCTCTTCCCAGTGTGAACTCATTGATGTGTCAGCAGGTGGGATGACTGAGTGAATCCCTTCCCACACTCAGAGCAGGTGAATGGCCTCTCCCCAGTGTGAATTCGCTGGTGTGTTAGAAGGTAAGATGAGGTAGTAAATCCCTTCCCACACTCTGAACAGGTGAATGGCCTTTCCCCAGTGTGAATGCGCTGATGTACCCTGAGGTCAGATGATCGTCTGAACCCAATCCCACAGTGAGAGCACTTGAACGGTGTCACATCAGTGTGAACACGTTGGTGAGACATCAGTTCCCCAGAGCTTTTGTAGTGCTTCCTGCAGTCTGGGCATTGAAAAGGTCTCTCATCAGTGTGAACTCGCTAGTGTCTCAGCAGGTTGGATGAATGAGCAAATCCCTTCCCACCCTTGGAGCAGGTGAACGGCTTTTCTCCGGTGTGAATGCGCTGGTGTGTCAGAAGGTGGGATGAGGTAATGAATCTCTTCCCACAGTCAGTGCAGGTGAATGGCCTCTCCCCGTTGTGACGACCCTGATGAACTTCTACCTTGAATGGATAATTGTATCCCTTCCCACAGTCCCCAAATCTGCACGGTTTCTCCCCATTCTGACTGCATTTATGTTCTGACAGGCTGGATGAATGGCTGAAGTCTTGTTCACACACAGAGCACATGCACGGTTTCCCCCCATTGTGAACAGTGCTTTTTCCTTCCATGTTCAAAATCTGATGATATTCAGGTTATGATAAATTTTGTGATTGAGGCAGATCTTGATATGATGTGTTTGTGTTTCTCGACTGCAAATCCTTCGACTTCAAATATCCTGTGAATTTGATTTAAAACAGAAAAAATGGAGTGAGAGAGAATCCCAGAAAAGCAAAGGCAGGTTGTGATACTGAGCTGAATTAACCTGGTAATTTGTGGGGCTGGCACTAGGGAAAAGTGACAACGAAAGTTATCAAATTGTCATAAAAACACAATCGGTTCACTAATGTCCTTCAGGGAAAAGAATCAGTCTCTGTCTACACAAGGCTCCAGCATCTATAGAAGGAAAGGGAGAGGTGGGAGAGGCAGTGGGTGATGGAGAGGAATTTTATATATTTACAACTCGACAAGAACTTTGACAGAATCTCACAAACCCTCAACCTCCAGCACCTCGAAGGACCAGGATAGCAGGATTATGAAAATGCTATCACCTCCAAATTCCTCTGCAAGTCACACACCAATGTCTTAGGCTGAGATGATTGGCCTCCAACAACCACAAGCACCTTCCTTAGTATTGGCCATGATTCCAGCCAGATTCCCCCCTCCCAATTCCCATTGATTTCAATTTTACTCGGGCTCCTTGATGCCACACTGGGCCAAGGTAAGTCACTTTCAAATCATCTCTGGAATTTAGCTCTTTTGTTGAGGTCATTAGCAAGTAAGGGGCCAGAATCAGAGGTATGCAGAGTGCCTAATGTCATGGAATGGCACAGCATGGAAGGAGGCCATTCTGCCCATCATGGCCACACTGGATCTTTGAAAGAGCTGTGCACTTTAACACCACAATCTTGCCCTTTCCCAACAGCCCTGCAATTTTTTTCCAATTTGAGTATTTATCCCATTTGAAAGGTATTACTGAATTTGCTTCCACCACCCTATTAGGCAGTGCATTCTGGAGCATAACAAATCACTGCATTATCTCCCTCATGTCACCTCTGGTTCTGATGCCAATTACCTTCAATCTGTGTTATCTGCTCACTGACCCGTCTCACACTGGAAAGTGCTTCTCCTTATTTAGAGGGTATAGGGCTTGAGGAGGTCACAGAGATAGGGAGGGGTGACTCCATGGAGGGAATTGAACAAAAGTATTAGAATTTTAAAGGCTGAAGTCGCCAGACATCTCCCCCAGTACAGAATGTGGATCACTAATTGCATGAAGGATGTTTCTTTAACTCATAAATGTGCAGAAATCTGAATGATTGTCTCTCTAAATATCACAAATGGTTGCATGATCAATGAGGAATTAATCTATATCTTTAACTAACAACAACATGGAACGAGGGAAATGAACGACCTTTAAACACCTGCTCAACTTGGCACAGAAGCATCTGAAACAAAGGCCAGGAACTCCAGGAAGATGGTGGCGTATTGATAATGTCACTGAACTTATAATGCTAAAGCTAATGCTCTGGGGAGATTGGTTCAAATCTCATCAGCACAGCTGGTGCAATTTAACTCCCTTTAATAAAATCTGGAATATAAGGCTGATGTCAGTAACAGTGACCAGATCATTGCAAAATCAATCTGGTTCACTAATGTCCTTTAGAGAAGGAAACCTGTCATCCTTACCTGTTGTGGCCCACATGTGACCCTAAGTTCACAGAAACGTGGTTGACTCCTAACTGCTGCTGCAATGGCCGAGCAAGTCACTCAATTCAAGGCAATTAAGATGGGCAACAAACGCTGGCCTTGCCAGTGATGCCCACACCCCATGAAATAAATAAAAATACTGATAAATGTTAAATAACGTTGTTGATAAAAGAGATACTCCTTTAATTTTTCAGAGATGAATGATTCCCCAGGGGTTCACTCTGACTCTTCTGACTGACTGACTCAGGGTCCAGTCCTCAATCCCCCCGTTTGATGACTGAACTCGCTGCTCCCTTTGCTCCTCCGGCCTCTGAGCTCCTCTTGCTGTTGTTTCCCAGGACAGTCAATGCCCGCTCTCCGACATGACCCTGTCAGATGGAGTTCAGGGGCGCAGAGGGAGAAAAGAAAATGAGGCGGTGAATCTGAGTTGGGAGAAACAAGGAGAGAAACAGGATTCAATGGAGAAACTGAGCGGGGGGCAAGCGCAGCCTCAGGAACAGCGAGTGCGGCTCTCAGAGGCCGAATGAGAGCGGCCGGGCCCGGCGGCCGTGCGGTGATCTCCCCGGGCTGGGGGTCAGGGCTGCCCATTAAAGCGATGCTGCAGCGCCTCCCCCATCCTCGCCGCCGCTTCCCGGTTTCTTCTCCCGTTTCCACCGAGTCCGACTCACAACAAAGGAGCCACCCAGAATGCCCCGCGGCTGACCCGGGGGATCACGCGCACTCTCAGCGCCTGGGGAAAGGCGTGAGTTGGATAGAGCGTTTTCTGGGGCGCGGGGGATTATGGGAGCTGTGGCTGCCATTCGGAACATGGTCCAGTGCAGTAACCAGTAGACCGGGTATAGTGTCTTATAAAAAAGGACATGATCCAGTGTATTATAATCAAGAAGAAGGTCTAGGGCAGTAAGCAGTAGACTGGGTCTCGTGTATTATAAACAGGGTCATGGTTTAATGTAGTATAAGCAGGGATAGGGTCTAGCGCAGTAATCAGTAAACCAGGTCTAATGTATTATAAACAGGGACAGGGTCCAGTGCCGTAATCAGTAAACTGGGTCTAATGTGTTATGAACAGGGGTAAGGTCCCGTGCAATAATCAGTAGACCGAGTATCATGTATTATAAATGTACTTACAAGGCCAGTATTTGATGCCGATCTAGAACAGGGCCTAGTGTGATATAGGTAGATATCATTAGAAACATGATCTATTACAGTAATAATTGAGACACTGTCTAATGAAATATAAACCGAAACAAGATCTATTACAGTAATAACTGAGACAGGGCCTAGTACCCTAGTAACTGTATGACTCTCAATGAATTTTTATTTTGAAACCTGCAATGTGAAGATCCAGACTGGGACAAGGACTCTTCCTCTTCAGGACCTTCCTCCAGAGGGGACAGACTGAGACCTTCTCCAAGGCCGCACCCCATGAGCCCACGTGAGTTTGTGTCTGTTTCTTACCCTGAGATTTAATTGCCTGGTTTTCGGTGGCTCCGGTTAACCAGTTCCTGTTAGGCTGTGGGCCTGGAGTTTCAAAAAGATAGCCCTGGGGTTAAAGTAGCCCGGCCTTGCAATCTAAAACATACATGTTAGCCTCCGGTGTGTGAGGAACTGGAGCCCCACAAGAGAAAGTGAGAAGTCCTAATGTGAAGCTGTCTAAAGTCTTGTTATAATTCAGGGATAATGCATGTGTTTTAGGCTGTGTGATCATCCTGTTGGTCATTTTCTATTCATTTTACGGAGGTTTTGGGTTTAGATTTCTTTCTGTCTCTCTCCAGCTTTCTTTCTCCGTTTATTTCTTCGCTTTGCGCTATTGAAGTCTTGAAGAAATAATGGCAAGTGAATGGAAAGCCTGTTTATGAGATAAACCCACAGCAGGGGAAGTGAGCTGCAGAAGGGGCAGGGAAAGACTTTACACATGGGGAGAGGGGGGCAGGAGTTTGAGAAGGTAGGAATCATAGAGGGGGCTGTTGAAGGGGGAGATTATACAGAGGGGGTGGGAGGCTGCTGTTGATTTCGGAGGGGGGTAATTAGAATGTACATGGGGACAGGGTACTTGCACATGTTTGAAATAGTGAGGGTTCGCAGCTGCATGTTTTAAATGGTGAATGTAAATGAATGAATAGCTGACTGATGATATACCGAAGTCCAGAGAGATACGGGGTGGGTTGGGAGGTGGAGGGTGGTGCTGGAAGGAGTGTAGGGACTGTTTTGATGGTGGGTTGGGTATTATTTGGGGGTTTGAGAGAGAATATTGGAGTGGGCAAATGCGGGGTTAAAAATGGCGCGTGGAATTTGGCGGCCACAACAGAAATGGCAGCGATAAAATGATGCGGAGATGGAATAATCGCCTGCTGATAATCGCAGGGAGGAAAAGAATGGGGGTTGGATAGTTGCGGGAGGGAAAACAAAAGAGTCTAGATTTCGAAAGAGTATTTTGTGGCCCAAATTGTTTACATTGGATAAGATATAACAAAGAACCTCATTAAACAAATATGTTGAAGTCTATTTTTTGAATTGTAAACCAGGGGAGAGCGCGAACGCAGTCCCCCACTACCACAAATTTTGCAGTCGAGTATCCCGCATTTGGGGACATCGCAGGCATCAGCACACCCGAAGTGCAATGGGATAGCCTCGTCCTGGGAGAGGAAATTGCAATTCTTTTCGAGCACAATCACAGTTCTTGGTTTCCGGGAGTGGGATATGAACCCACAACCCTCTGATTCAAAGGCGAGGGTGCTATGAACTGAGCCACAGCTGACACCTCCTCCTGGAGGTGTCTCGTCCTGGGAGAACCTGCATGATCATTGTTTGCTCCCCTGCCAGGTAAGTATTCCCTAACCTCTCACACGCTGCCAGCCGGCATCAAGCACTACCTCTCATAGTCACGTACACTAATTTTTAAAAATCATAACGTCACCCTGTTCATATTTTTCCATTAAACAGCTCAGTTTTTCTCATGTATTGTAGAACATGCTTAACTATCCCTCTAGATGGAGAAAAGATAGCTGATATACTGTCCTCCATTTATATTTGCATAATGCCTTAAAAGGAGACAAACCGCCTTCCTGGGCCACTGGCTGCAATACAGGTATTCGCCAATTAGTGGCGCTGTTCCCTCAATATAAGACACTCGTTAGGCCTCAGTTGGAATATTGTATATAGTTCTGGGCGCCACGCTGTACCTTGCGTGTCCTGCCATCCAGTCATAATTAGCAGATTCTTTCAGATAATATCACCACCTTCAACACCTCTTTGTTCTTTTGTCTGTGACATCTTTTGATTATCTGCTCCTATCGCTGCTTGCTTGTCCCTACAACCACCCCCCCCCCCCCAACCACTTCTCTCCCCCTCCTCCCCACAACTTAAACCAGCTTATATTTCACCCCTCTCCTATTTTTACTTAGTTCTGTTGAAGGGTCATGAGGACTCGAAACGTCAACTTTGTTCTTCTTCGCTGATGCTGCCAGACCTGCTGAGTTTTTCCAGGTAATTCTGTTTTTTGTTTTGAGTTATGAAGATAGTTTGGAGAGGTTGGGACTGTTCTTCTGGAGAGGAGAAGGTGAAGAGGAGATTTGACTGAGGTGTTCAAAATCACGTGGGGGTTCGATAGAGTAAATAGGGAGAAACTCATCGAGGGAACGAGAGGGCACAGATTTAAAGTGATTTGCAAAAGAAGTTACGGGGAGAAGGCGGGAGAATGGGGTTGAGAAACTTATCAGCCATGATTGAATGGCGGAGCAGACTCGATGGGCCGAACGGCCTAATTTCTGCTCCTATGTCTTATGGTCTAAGTAAATGTGATGTGAAAAAAAACTTTCTCACACAGCGACTGGTTCGAGTTGGGAATGCACTGCCTGGAGGTGTGGTGGAGGCAGGTTCAACTGAGGCATTCATGAGGGCAATAGATGATTATTTATATAGAAACAATGTGCAGGGTTACAGGGAAAAGGCAGGAGAGTGGCACCAAGTTACAATGCTCAGAGAGCCGGTGCAGACACGATGGGCCAAATGGCCTCCTTCTGCACCGTAACAATTCTGTGAACTGAGGCAGAGTAACGTGTAATATAAAGAGAGACATGGTCGAGTTTGGTAATAATCAGATAGGGTCTAGTGCAGTAATATCTTGAATATAGCCGATTGTAATATAAGGAGAGATATGGTGCAATGCAGTAATAACTGAGGTAGATCCTAGTATGTTATAAATAGAGGCATTGGCTTAGTGCAGGAATCTGAGACAGTGTTTTCAGTAATGTAATCAGAGATACATTCTACTTTAACATAAATACCGATACAGTCTATTTTAATATAAACAGTAACTCAATCTGTACTTTTGGGAGGTTTTAATTCCTCATTTATCAACAGAAACAGACATAGTAACAAAGTTTCAATTGTGAAACAACTTTATGGAGACAAAGTCAGGACAAGTTTATCAAGTTTCATGTAAACTACAGCAACAAGCTCTGGCAATGATTTACAGTTTAATGTGGGTTATTCTACCTGTGTCAAATCTGTTTCTTCTCTGTTTCTCCTTCTCTTGGCTGCTGGTCTCGGCTTCTTCTCCTCCACATGGCCTTGCTCAGGAGGATCTCTTTCTTGTTGCCTCTTATCCAATTAACCTCTGCCCCATCCCAATCAATATTCATCCCTGTGGTGATCATGCCCTGAGAATGTTTCTCTTAACCAATCAGGTATAGTTCATGTCAGCAATGTTAGCCTTAGTTAATCACCTACATTTTCGTATTCACAGTTCATGTCAGGAATGTTAGCCTTGGTTAATCATGTAATGTTCCGTGTATTCACCATGGTTCTATTTCCTCGTACCTGCAGGCTGCTACATCCTGTTGCCATTTATCTCAGAGAGGCCCCTACATTCCTGCCTTTGGCTCACACAACCAATCTTCAAGAACTTTAGTTTTTAGCTGCAGTAAGTGTTTTAAAGATTGTCATTATTTCCCAGAATCTTTCTCCCGTGGAATTAATTTATATTATGCCCTATTTCTCCATTTTCCTTCCTCACTATAACACAAAAGGGGTTTTAACAGAGTTCAGTGTTAATAATTTTACACCATCTTCTATTGAAGACCTCTGGTTATTCTCTTTCCCACGAGAGAAAACGTTCTCTCTGTTTCCTCTCTATCGAAATCTTTCACAATTTTAAAGACCTCTATTAGGTCACCCTTCAGCCTGCTATTTTTCAGGGGGAAGGGACTCAGTCTGTCAATCCTTTCCTCATATGTATTTCTGGTATCATCCTTGTAAATATTCTCTGCTCCCTCTCCAGGGTCTCTCTATTTGTTTTATAAAATGGTGACCAGAGCTGTACTCATTACTCTCAGTGTGGTCTGACCAGGGTTCCAGGCAGCTTTAGCAGAACTTCCCCACATTCCAATTCCATTCCTCAAGAAATAAAACCTAGTGCTCGATTTGCTCATTTTATGGCCTTGCTCTGAATGATACAATTATACTCAGAGATCTCTTAGTTCCTTTTTTCCACCCAGGCTCACACCTTCCAAGTAATAAATGACCTCCTCATTCTTCTGACCAAAATCTACTACCTCACATTTAACTGTGTTCAACTTCATTTTGTGTGCTCCTGAAATCAAGGGGCTGAGGGCAGTGGTGTGGTGTGGTGCTAATATCACTGCATCAGTAATCCCGAGATTCAGGCTAATCCTCTGGGGGCATGGGTTCAAATCCCATCACAGCAGTTGATGGAGTTTAAATTCAATTAATGAATCTGGAATTGAAAGCTAGTCTCAGTAATCGATAGTTGTAAAAATCCATCTGGTTCACTGATGCCCTTTAGGGAAGGAAATCTACCATCCTTACCTGGTCTGGCCTACATGTGACTCCAAACTCCCACAACAATGTAGTTGACTCTTGTGCTGAGCAACCCATCAGTTCAAGGGCAACAAGGAATGGGCAACAAATACTGGCCTTTCCAGTGACCCCCCACATCCCATGAAAGAACAAAAATAAAATTCTGACCCCTTCAGCTCCCCACACCTACATCACTCCACTATTGGCAGAGGCGCTTTCACCCTGCTGAGGTCCTCGGGGCTTGAATTCCCTCACTAAACCTGTCTCCTTCTTACCTTTTCGACCCAGCTTTTGATTCTCTGTGAAGGGTCTCGGGACATTTTAATCTGTTCAAGGGTAAATCCAAGTTGTTGTTGTCACTGCCTTACATTGGGAGACTCCAGAATGTTACACAAACGCTTGGAAATTTTCAGACTGGAAACATCACTTTCAGTCAGGAACAGGTCGCAGTTTCACACCAATCTCTGATTTAACAGTTTGTTTGGTAAAATATCACCATCTAATAATCTTCATGAGATGTTAAGAAATTCATTGAATATTAATAGAAACAGCTCTCGTACTCTCTGTTACGAAGAAAGCTTCCACAGCGGCTTGCTGGGTGACAAACACAGGACAGGCCTGTTATCTCTACCAAGGACATCTCTCTATCAATGTCCCTGAAACAAGAGATCTCTAACCCTGATCAGGTTGGATCTGATGACCCACATGTAAACCAACTGTCTGAGTGAAGTTTAAACAGGCTCGAGAGGGAACATCATTTTGGACAGTAAAGGTTTTTTCAAACTGATCCATAATGATCTGGCTTCAGATTAACACCAAACACTTGGACTAGATCCAGAAGAATGAGAACAGAAGAGGCTGCCACATCAAGCTGCAGAGATCAGCTTCATCTGTCCGATCATCCAATCCAGGACCAGTAAACCATCCAGAGGAGACTGTCACCTCCAGCCATGGAGATCAGCATCTCCCTGATCCGGGACCAGTAAACCATTCCGAGGAGACTGTCACCTCCAGCCACAGAGATCAGGATTGGTAAACCATTCTCAGCTGTTACAGGTTGTGTATCTTTTCTGAATATTTAACTGATGTATCGTATCTAAATGTTGCCTCTTAATAAAATGCTGAAAAATCACCAATGACTTCAACAGCTCCCTTTTTGGGTAATCTGTGACTTCTGGACTAAAATCTTACACTTTCCAGCATTCACACTTGCTCTTCTTGACTCCAAATACAGTTATAAAGGAGCCTTCTGTTCCATGCCTGGAGCTCTAAACTATGGAAGAGAGTGGCTGGGACACATTTCTTACACACCTCAGGATTAATACAGAGGTTAATACAGTGATTAATACTGGATGTGGCTAACAGTAGCAAAAACAGCAGAATCCAACTCCTGCAGACACTCGTGAATTCTCCGGTGTCTCAGTAGACGTTTTAAGTCAGTGAATCCATTTCCACACTCGGAGCAGGTGAACGGTCTCTCCACAGTGTGAATTTGCTGGTGTCTCAGCAGATCATTGCTGCTTTTGAAGCTCTCCTCACAGTCAGAACATTTAAAGGGTTTCATAGCAGAGTGAATACGCTGGTGTTTCAGCAGGTTGTATGACTGAGTAAATCCCTTCCCACATGCAGAGCAGGTGAACGGCCTCTCCCCAGTGTGAACTCGCTGGTGTACAGTGAGTTCAGATGATCGCCTGAACCCAGTCCCACCGTGAGAGCATCTGAACGGTCTCTCATCTGTGTGAACACGTTGATGGCATATCACTTCCCCAGAACTTTTAAAGCACTTCCCACAGTCTGGGCATTTAAAAGGTCTTTCATTTGTGAGGACTCGCTGGTGTTTCTGCAGGTTAGATGTAGCAGTGAATCCCTTCCCACATGGAGCAGGTGAATGACTTCTCCCCACTGTGAATGTGTTGGTGTCTGAGAAGATATTTTTTGCTTTTAAATTTCTTCTGACAGTCAGAACATTCAAAAGGTCTCTGATCAGTGTGAACATACTGGTGTGTCAGCAGGCTGGACGACTGAGTGAATCCCTTCCCACAATTGGAGCAGGTAAATGGTCTCTCCCCAGTGTGAGCGCGTCGATGAATTTCCAGTTCAGAAGGGTAACTGAAACCCTCCCCACAGTCCCCACATTTCCATGGTTTCTCCATAGTGTGGGTGCCTTTGTGTCTCTCCAGATTGGATGATCAGTTGAAGCCTCATCCACATACAGAATATGTGTGTGGTTTCTCTCCACTGTGAATGGGGTAATGTTTTACAGGTTGTTTAACTGGTTAAGACTCTTTCCACAGTCAATTCACTGGAACATGCTTACATGGGTGTGTGTGTCTTGGTGCTTTTCCAGTCACACTGATGCTTGAAATCTTTTCCCACGGGTAAACAGACAAACATTTCTCCTGCTACACTCAAAGGCGGATAATATTCAGGTCCTGATGAAACAAGTGGCTCTGTCAGATCTTGCTGTGATGTTTGGTTTGAGCTTTCCATTTTCAAATCCTCCCTTTCTGATATGCTGTAAAAGGAGTTTACAAAAGTTAGCGCTGTCAGGAAAGACCAGAAATTCAGAGTGAAAAATTCTAGTTTCTATGAAGCATTTTTTTCTCTCTTGGTTCCCCGAAGGTTTAACACCCTGTTTCACATACGTTCCCCTCTTATCTCCTGATGACTGGGATGCTGAAGTTCCACCAATTCTCTGTTCCCCAACAAGATGGCCAAACATGCACTCCGCTCGCTGAAGCAGCCCACCTTCATAAGATTGTGAGAAATAACAGCAGCAGAGGCCATTCGGCCCATCAAGCCTGCTCAGTGAGATCATGGCTGATTTGATTCTGGCCTTCACGCCACATTTCTCCTCGCACCCATAACCCATGACTGCCTTGTGGATCAAAAATTAATGCAGCTAACTCAGCCTTGAAAATGTGCAATGACCCAGCCTTCACTGATCTCTGGGGAAGTGAAATAAAAACAAAAAACTACTGCGGATGCTGGAAATCCAAAACAAAAACAGAATTACCTGGAAAAACTCAGCAGATCTGGCAGCCTCGGCGGAGAAGAAAAGAGTTGACGTTTCGAGTTCTGTTGAAGGGTCATGAGGACTCGAAACGTCAACTCTTTTCTTCTCCGCCGATGCTGCCAGACCTGCTGAGTTTTTCCAGGTAATTCTGTTTTTGTTCTGGGGAAGTGAATTCCATCTTACAATGCTGCACAGGCCAATGGGTCCCTGAGTCCCCGCCCACTGCCTCTTACCTCACCAAGATGGCCGCCCAAGAGCCCCCTCATTGAACAAGCCCCGCCTTCCTCTCCCAAGATGGTGGCGGCCTGTTGCCCGGGTAGTCGGATTCTCCTTTGCCTTCACCTATCACTGGCCTCCTATCCAGCTTCACCAATCCCACGCCGCACCTCCCCCCCCCCCCCACCGCCCCGCCCTTTAACATATATATTTCACCACATTTCTACTTCTCTTCAATTCTGAAGAAGAGTCATACGGACTCGAAATGTCAACTCTGTCTTTCTCTTCCCAGATGATGTCAGACCTGCCGAGTTTTTCCTGCAATTTTTGTTTTAATAACCCGGGTCTGTCACTGGGGAGGAAGCCCCGCCTCCCGGATCCGCCCCGCCCCGACTCGCAAGATGGCGGCCAGTGAGCCCGCTGTCCTCGGGCCTGTCACCGCGGGGTAAACGCGGGGTTTCGGGCCTCTTATTCGGGGTCTCAGGCCTACCCCAGAAGTTGATCCAGTTCCCAGTCCAGCCGCGGTTTCCATTCCTACCCTGTGCCCACAATCTCCTCCCGCCTCCCAAACCGTCCGCTCCTCCTCACTCTGTCACCATGACTGACACTGAGCATGCTCAGAGCGCACACCCACACTGCACCTGCGCACTGGACTCCTATAGTCATTGATAGGGGACCTTCTGGAGCGCGGGCTGTTCTGGGTAAATAAGCCGCCATTGATAGCTTGAATGCGGGCAGAGAATGTAATGTTTCGGCATCCCAATTAAGGTCAGTTCGAGAGGCACAATACATAAAATAAACACTTTATTATGTGGAAACCCGAATGTCTGGACCCTCCTCCCTGATGTAATCTATGCAATCACCACCACATCCACCCGCAATTTCAGATTGGAAGAAGGTTCAAAGTGATGATCCAACACCGTTATTCATCATTTACACTACGGACCGGGACTTGGGAACAATGAAAATATTGGCAGCTGATGCCAAACAGCATTTCTAACACTGAGGAAGAATGTAACATAATACAAGAAGACATTAGAACACCTGCAGACTGGTCGTTAAGTGGCAAATGAACTTCAACAACGAGGGGATGAATGGCCGACTCCTGCTCATTGCCCATATATTCGTGCAATAAGCAATGATATACCGTGGGAGCAAAAATACAAACATTGCCTAGACCTTAGAGAATAAAAAACTGAATGGTGAAGAAGAGAAATGCAATCTCTAGAAAGAGATGAATAATGAAAAACTTTATTGCAAGTCAGCAAATCAAATAAAAATGTTCACAAAAGGCCTGGATTTATTTCCAGGGGTACCAAATTAAGAAATAATTAAATATTGTTCAAATTGGTTAGGACCATGTAGGTATTTCTGGTCTCCATACAATTAAAAAGTCAAATAAGCATTGGAGCTTGTGCACAAAGGATTTTTAAGGATGATATCCTCACTGAGCGGTTACAGTTATTGGGAAAATTAAAAGGATAGGGCTTTGTTCTTTAGAAAAGTGAAGGCTTAGATGTGACCTGCCAGAGGATTCTTTAAACTATGAATGGGTTGTACGGGGTAGAAGTGGAGCCAATGTTTCCATGGGGGAGGGGGGGGGATCAAAAACCAGGACCATATCTTCAAGATAGTTCCTAATAAGACCAACAGGAAAATAAGGAGAAATGTCTTTAGTCAGAGAGTAGTTAGAATGTGAAATTTACTACCACAGGAAGCAGTTGAGGTGAAGTAACTTAGTTGCTTTCAAAGGAAACTAGATGAGTACACGAGAGAAAGGAGATTAGAAAGAAAAGCTGAAAGGCTGAAGTGAGGGAGATGGAATGGAGTGAGATACTTTGAAGATAACCATGAAAACAAATGAGTTGCTTCAAATAGTCTGTTTCCAGACTCGATGTTCTCTGTAATTCAATGTCATCTCCTATCAAATCCTGATCATCATGTTCCACATCCATCACTTGTACTGCACATGCTCAGAGTACAACCCAGTGCTGAGTAATCACACTGGGCTCTGCAGTCACTGATGGAACATATTCGGCCACGTGGAGAATTATGGATTGTAACAGTGTCATTGAAAGCCCAATTGGTGAACAGGCATTTTTTTTATAGATCGAGGTTGGGCTGAAAGGCCTGTTACTGTAATGGAATCATACGTGGCAGAGGTTGGTTAATGCTCAGGTCTGTACAGCTGCGGCCCATGAGGTGGATTAATACTCAGGCCTATAAAAACCCACCATCCTAAGTTCAGTTACCCTCACTACCAACTCCATCCCTCTCCCTGCCACATTCTGAGGCTGGACCAGATCCATTGCAACCTTAGTTTCCGATCTGACTCTGAGCTGAGGGATGAGCTACCGATGACATATCCTCTCCATCATGAAGATCGCCTCCTTCCAACTCTATATCTGTTGTCTCCATCCCACGCCAACCCATTTGCTACTCATCCACATCATTGTTACCTCCAGACTCGACTATTCCACTGTCCTCCTGGCTGGTCTCCCAACTTCCACCCTGCATAAGCTTACGCTCCTCCAAAACTCTCCTGGGTGGACAGCAGTCCAGTGGGGATAGGGTAAATAGAGATGAAGCTGGGTCTCATGAACAAGATGAGCTTGTGAGAAGATAAGAGGATATAAGAGAGAAACTAAAGAAAGATGTGAGTTCAGGGCTGGGGCTGGTCAGATCTTTGGAGGAAGTTTAGCCCAGTGAACTAATGGAGTGGAGGGAAGCAGCAGAGGCAGCTGATCAGAATGTCCCAATCTTAGAGACAAAGAAGTCCATAAGCTCTTCTGTTGTCAGAGGTGAGGATGGAGAAAACAGGGGAGAGAGAGAACATTTCAAAAGGAACAAACTTGTATTAGGGATATTTAAATGACTCATCACTCTGTTAACATCAAGTTGATTTATTTGACTTTTATCCAGAATATTAACATATATAACTGGGCTAGAGCTTCTTAACATCAGTAGAAACATATCCCAATGCTATTTTTG